>NC_084896.1:16532500-16832500 GCF_958979055.1 Alnus glutinosa | reverse complement strand
AAATTTTTGAAGTAATGTGTCAAGTTGTTTTGTGATCAATATGTATGTCAACTGAATTATTTTGAAAGAAATCCGATTGTGCTGTATGCCATCTAATTGGTTATAGTGGTCGAATAACTTTATTTGGTTTAAATAAAACTACTCAAATACATTCTCTGATTCACCTCTATTATTGAGAAAAATGAGTATATAAATTTACAGCAAAATACATTCTCTAATTCACCTCTTTATTCCAAACGGCGAGATCTTGAAACAAATATTTTTTGTAAATTTAATGGAGTGAAATCTCTCTATCTCAGCATTGATCACGCCACAAAAGCAGCCTCACCCTATCGCTATTATATGAGGAATTTGATAGAGACATTAAGAAATCGGCAAATTCTTATCACAAAGGGATACGATGTAAACCATCTGTCCCATTTACAAACCAACGCACAATATCGGACACTCATTTATCATGGTCCAAAAAATGGGGAGCCAAGAGCCATGGACTGGATGTGACTAATACAACGTTTTCAGCCCCTCAACGTTTTACCTGAAATGCACAAATACATTGTTCCACAAATCATTCCAAGCCAAACGTTCCAAACATGTCAATTTCAAAGCACACAAACTGGGCACATAAATGATATGTGTTACACAAACTGCGCGCATAAATGGCTGTACATTCCAAGTGCATGTCAAAATCGCAAACATTCCAACTACATTTAAAGTGCAAAAAACAATCCAACTACATTTAAAGTGCAAAAAACAATCCAACTACATATGCATGTCAAAAGACCAACATTCCAACTACATTTAAAGTGCAAATGCTTGACACAAATGCAAAAACAAATTCAACTACCTAACATGTGCATTAAACAAAAGACCAACTGCACACTAGACCAACATTTAAAGTGTTGTTCATAAAAAAACTTTCAAAAGATTGTCTATGAAATTATATCTTCCAATCTGGCTTCCTTCTCTTCCTTTTCTCTTCAGCAATTTCAATTGCTTTTTTAACGGTTACAACTATACGTTTGCCTTTGGTTGCCGTATCAGCAATTGGATTTGCACCACCTCTTGATGCTGCCCCACTAGTTCCACGACCTTTGAATGCATGTCCACCTCGGGTTGCTGTCCCACCTCTTGATGCTGCCCTACTAGTTCCACGACCTCTGAATGCATGTCCACCTCGGGTTGCTACCCCACCTCTTGATGCTGCCCCACTAGTTCCACCACCTCTGAATGCATGTCCACCTCGGGTTGCTGCCCCACCTCTGATTGCATGTCCACCTTGGGTTGCTGCACCTCCTCTTGCTGCTGCCCCACCTCTGATTGCATGTCCGCCTCCGGTTGCTGCACCTCCTATTGTTGCTGTCCCACTATCTGACCCATTCCCAGTTAGATCAATATGTATGGTGGGTTTGGATGCAATGGTCCGAAAAATACTCTTGATCCTTTCGGACTGTCGGGTCCTTGAACCCTTACACCAATAACAAAACACAATAGCATTTATGTAAGCATAATATACAAAGGAAAAAACTAACAAAAAAAAAAAAAAAAAACCACAGAAATCAATGATGTCCCCCGATGCTAGTACCTTTAGATTGGCACCACCTCTGGTTTTGGGATGTGTACGAATGCTGGAGCTAGTATTTTGTGTCTACACAGAGTCAATAGCAAAATGTGTGAGCCAATCAGTTTGCATGTACTACACAATAACAACAAGGATAATAAGACCAATAGCAAAACTCACACTTGCTGGAGGTGGGGTAGGCAACTCTTGACTTAATTGACTCATACTCATTGGACATGCCCTTTTATTATGCCCTTTTCCCTTGCACTTAGAACATGTCATCCTTGCTCCAAACTTCCTAATTCTGAATTTATTTTGCAGATCTCTACTTTCATTAACTCCCCTTTTTCTTAACTTCTTTGGTCTACCTGGGGTCACTCTAGCCACTGGGGGTTCCAACTCCTCATGCTGGGTTTTTATCCATTGCTCCTCACTGGGCATTGGATATATAATTGGCTCGTATGCTTTCTTGTACATCTCCAAAGAATAAAAGTCATGAACATAGTCTGTTGCATCCTTACAACTATGTCGTATAGCAGCACATGCATGCACACATGGGATTCCAGTCATTTGCCAAACCCTACAGCCACATGTTCTTCTCCTCATGTTCACCACAAATTGTTTGCCAGTTGGACCACTCACTTCAAACATGTCATCACCAGCATATAGGGCAACACAGTCCATTGATTCATACACTAATGCCTCCAACTTCTTTGCAATTTTAGGAGTTATCTTTCCAGTCAGCTTTTGAATGCCCTCCCTCTTAGCTTGATATCTCCGCATCAATTTTCTCCTTATCATCTTCAGCATGGTCAAGATAGGCTTATCACGAGCCTTTAAAATGTATGAGTTAAAACACTCACAAATGTTGTTTTGCAGAAGGTCAGACTTTGTATCCTCAGTAAACCATGCTCTGGACCATACACTTGGGTCAATTTTGTGCAAGTACTCAAAGGCATCATTGTTCATATTCTTCAGCTCATCCATTACACTCATAAAATCCCCTTCAGTGTATGCAGAAGCTGCAGCCCATAACTTCTCTTTCAAGGCCACTCCTCGATGCCCCCCGATGTCCCTGAAGTTGGCATACAAATGCCTGACACAAATCCTATGGTCTACATTTGGGATGACCACCTCAAATGCTGGCATTAGCCCCTACAAAAATTATAACAATATATTACATTAAGATTGTACAACATTGTACATTAACAATAAAAAATGAATGAAGTGTAATCATGTACCATAACTTACTTTCTGTCGATCTGAAATAAATGTTGGCCTGCTATGCTGCTCATGGTTTCCAAGATCGGATACTAAGGTTTCCAAAAACCATATCCAACTGTCCTTGGTCTCAGCTTCGACTACAACATAGGCAATTGGATACATATTATCATTCCCATCTCGTCCAACCGCAGCTAGGAGTTGCCCCTTAAATGGACCTTTAAGGAAGCACCCATCCATCCCTATAACAGGTCTACATCCTTCTAGAAAGCCTTTCTTCATGGCAGCCAGGGAACAATACATTCTTAGAAACTTTGGATTGACCTCAAGCATTGGCCTATCCACTTTCATCACAACACAACTTCCCGGGTTGGTTGATCTCAATGTCTCACAATAGTCCCACAACTTCACATATTGAAGCTCATGCTTTCCAAAAATTTTTCTATTAGCCTTTGTTCTTGCCCTATACATCATGCTTGGATTTACATCTACCCTCCACCTTTCTTTCACTTCATTCTGAATCGCACCCAAAGGCATGTTGGGCTGAACTCTAAACTTGTCTATGAGTTTGTCAGCAATCCAAGTGGATGTGACAATTGAGTTCTTAAATTGCCTGCAACACAAATGTTCATTTTGCATAGACTTTATCTGAAATGTCTCTTCATCAGGCAGCTTTCTGGCATATACTCTATAATTACAATTTGGTTCCTTACACACAACTATACACTTTTGTCTCTCATTCCTTTTAAATGTGATGTCCTTCCCCCTTTTAAGATTGAACATCCTAATAGCCTCCCTAAATGTCCGTATATCTGGGAATTTCATCTCTAGTTCCAAAACTGGATCTCCCATGTCAACTGAATGGAACTCAAGCCCTGGAGAAGAGGTTATTTCACATTCTTCATCACTAGGTACTGGTGAGACAAGAATGTCACTTCTACCCATATCAGAGTTATAGTCATCATCAACATCTTCATCAACATCTTCATATGTCATTTGGTCAGCTTCAGTGTGGTCCCCATCTTCACTATCATTATCACTACCCTCTTTACTACTCTCTTCACTACTCTCAACCCTATGATTATCAGGTTGTACATTAGATGATCCAGCACCCGTACCAACATCAACATCAAATAAGTCTTCATCTTCACTTAACTTATCTGCCCACCAAGGATCATCAAAATTAACCCTCCCTCCGTATTCATCATCGTCTTCACTATCCTCTTCACCACCCCCTTCATTCCCAAAAGACACAATGTATAATTCCAATATTACACGCCCAGTATGGCAAGCAGACAGTGAAAGTACATCATGGTCTGAAGTAATTAAATACAAGTCATCAACAAGACTCTTCCCAGGATCTTTAAAATACATTAAATCCCCTGGCCTATACCCATATTTCTTACATATACCTTCAATTTCAAAATATGATAATTTTATCAAGGTCAACCTTCTCGTGATGCACTTCAACTTCACCACCTACATACACACAACCAAACCTCCGATCGAACCTACCCCCATAATGAACCTCAACCATCAGTTTACTACTTCCCATCCTATGAGGTCAATGATATAAAACACAATAAGTCACATATATAGTGGAATTAAATAAAAGGGAAGAGTCTTGATAACATCAACCAATATATATATGCATATCAAATCCTATGGGGACCACTTACAGTTTTTACACCCACATGTCACCAACCAACAAAACACAAAGCACTTTAATTTTGAAGCAGCTAAAAGAAGAGTCTTGATAACATCAACTAATATATATGCATACAAAATCCTATGGGGACCACTTACAGTTTTTACACCCACATGTCACCAACCAACAAAACACAAAGCACTTTAATTTTGAAGCAGCTAAAACAAGAGTCTTGATAACATCAACTAATATATATGCATACAAAATCTTATGGGGACCACCTACGGATTTTACACCCACATGTAACCAACCAAAGCAAAACACAAAGCATCACATGTCTAACAAAAACCAAACACATAGACTCAGTAAAGGCAAAGCACATGCACCCAACACTATAGAAATTCGTAGCTGTATAAACCCTAAACAAAACACACGGACCCACGGACCCAATAAGTGAAACCAACTTTCAACCTTGAAAAAGACACCCAATCATTGAAAGAAAAATCTGCAACTAAAAGAAAGGCATAATAAACTAACTTTAAAAGGAATTTGATATTCCATAACAAAATACGACGGAATCTCAAATTGCACAAAACCCTAATTTGAAAAGAGGAGTCATTTAACATACCTTGGAAAAAAACACCACTTCGATTTAATCACGAAACTTTCCCCAACAGTGTCGATTGTCGTTTTGCTAGTTGAAGAAAACCCACACAGGAAGGCGAAATCACGAAGGCTGAAAGGAACATGGATAAGGTGTGTATAAACCCTAAAGAAGACGACGAACGGGTCTGTGCTTTTCGGCTCCAACTTTTAAAAATGATGACTTTTGTTCATCTTTTTTCATACAAGTGTAAAAGACACATGTGCGTTGAGAAGTAGGGCATTCTCGTCCGTTTACATCAATAACAGGCACGTGAACGGCACGTGAGACAAATTTCGTTAATTCAGACGGTCGATTTGGACGGATTCCCTAAATTGAAAATTTTTTATACTTAATGGGGTGCAATTAACAAAATTGAAACATCGGTGGTAGAATTGCAAATTGGTGACAACTTCATGGGGGTAAATTGAAGTTTTCCCTTATTTAAAAATTTTAAATGACTTGTCACACATCTTCACCTCGTGATATCATATGCACTATTAGATTTGTAAAATAAAATCTTAACTATATTGAATTTAAGTATACTGGCAAACATGCACAATAAAACAATTTTTGCTCAAAATAGAATGTCATGCATGGAATTTAAGTATGCTCAAAATATGGAGTGGTACTACTCGATCTTCACACCTATTTATCATGCGCGTATATTCATTTTAAACTAGTTGATGTGGCGTATATTTATTTAAACGGTGAGCTCACGTGGCCCATATATCGAGCCCAAGATTAATCCGTTAATTAATTCGGGAATTTTGCGCGTGTAAAATTAAACCTAGCTAGGCCATCGAATTTCATGTTACGTGGTCAAATTTGACGCAACTTTTCTTCAAAAACAAGCATTCATATGCCTAATTTCTCATATTCTTGCCTGCTTTCTACAGGAGAAAATCTAGAATTGAATGACATAAAAGATGTTGAGTCATGATCATGATGTGCAAGATTAGGATGCATTTCACTTGAATTTGACTTTGTCATTCATATTCAGACAAAGGGCAATTTATTTTTACTTTTATATTAATTACTCTTAATTAACCCGACCCGGCCGGGCCACCACCCTCTTAGAAACTAAGTGATTTCCATAAATCACTTCAGAAATCAAGTGATTACCTTTGACCCTTAAAGACTCCGAAGGAGGCATGATTTGTACAATTATGACGAATGACGATATAGAATGCAGTTAATTAACGCTCGGGAATTCTGCGCGTGCGAAACATGGAATCAATTTTCAAGGCATAATTGTGCTATACGACATTACAAATAAGTCATCCAATATCACTATAAAAAGGTAAATCACAACAAAGTAAATTGGACTTTTGGCTCTGCTAAGGGTGTATAATTGATTACAGTTGCGATTATTTTCTCATAACTGCAATTATAATCGGAGTATCCAATTATTACTAACCGCCGGTTATCCGATTATTAATCAAATTACTGGTTTTCATACCTTTTTCTTTTCTTTTTATTTTTTTTAATCTAATACCCAATCTATCATTCAATATTCAATTCTAAATAGTAAATACTAGTTGACGTGCAAAATTTCTTTTACGATTCACCTTTCATTTATTTTAATGAGCTGACAATCAAGTCCATATATTAAATATAATGATTGCAAAGAAAATCAAACAAACAAATATTATAAAAATATAATGACAATTGTATTATTATTAAAATATGATGACAATTTAAAAAAAATACCAAACCTTCATCATTAAAAAACTTAAGATGGTTAATTTATTGAATTAAAGGTTGAGTTTGGGATTCATCTACAATAAATATAATTATTTGTGTGTGTTTGTGTATATATATATATATAAAAACCGGTTACCAGTTATCCGGTTATAAACAGGTTTTTTAAAACCCGATAACCGGTAACTGCAATCGGGGTACCCAGTTATCCGGTTCTCAAGTTGCGATTATTTTTTATTTTTCGGTTATTCGATTAACGGTTGTTGACAGTTATTAACAGTTACTGATTATTAGCAATTAATAACTGCTCCGCTTGTTAACCCTTAGCTCCTGCTGCCCAAGAATTAGAGCTAAACATTAGAGTTATTTGCATTGGTATCTTACGACAGACTCCATATTCTTTTCCTTTTAGGAGATGCAAATTAATTAGTGTTGGACACGAGAAAAACTTTTCTGATATATCGTTCTTATTCATTTGCTTACGCCGATGAAACGAAAATTCAGTACATCAATTTTTTTTTGTTCTTTTCCCATATCCTTAGCTTACCGGACATGGAAATCTGAAAGAAAAAGTGATCGAAACATTTCTTTTTTGTTGCACTTGTCGATCAGTTAATCGCAGAACACAGTTTGCGAATTTCACCGTCAGTACTACCTTTGACCCCAATGTTGCTCATCTTCACCATGGACTTTCCAAACTCTACACTGAAGCTTAACCCAAGCAGGCCTCTCACCCCCAAGAAACGTTGAACAAAAGTTTGGGTGGAGGCATCGGTCCATAGCTTCTGATCAGACTCCAGAACTCCCCGCCCGCTCCTCAAGTTTGTGAAGAAAGATGTGTCGAATCTGTTTGGGCTGCCTGTGTCTAGTCCGACGCGCCTTGTCCCGTCGCCATTTTGTGGGCAGAGCGCTCGTAGTTGAGGAAGGAAAGCGGCATCAATGGTGGAATCCGCACCATTTCCGGTTGTAGTGAAGTTATATAGTCTGTACCTGAAAAACTGGCAAGCTGATGTCCCAATGGTGTGCCCACCTTATAATCACAAAAAAATGCATACAATTTAGTTCAAATTAATCTAAATATTTAAGGAAATCAAATTTTAAGCATATATATATATATATATATATATATATATATATATATATATATATATATATATATATATAAGTATTGTTTTTACATTTCCAACCAAATTAATCAAATTTATGCTTAGTTTGTTCTGGTGTATAATCATCTAAAATGAGATTTTTAGAAAAATGACAATTTTTGGCATTTGGCTCATACGGAAAATCAACAAAATATTTCTTTATTTTCATATAATCTAAAGAGATGCGAGGAAGATAGAGACGACGAAAATGAATTGCAAAAAAAGAGAGTGTTTAAAAGAGTAAGTGAAAATAAAAGACATCCGATGGTGAGATTGAAATTCATGAGTGCAATTGCATGCGCCCATATTGATATGGACAAGCAATTGTAAGAGGCATTGTTCGGGCAATCTTCAGGATGTTTGGACAAATTAGCTCATAAGGAGCCTTCTCATAATAGTCTGCCTAAAAATGTGTGGGAGCAGTGAAAAATGGTTTACTCTCATAGATGCGAAGCATAAACCATTTTACGTCTTTTAAAAGTCATTTATTTGGTTAACGTACTGAAAATAATGACCATCCTCAAATAGGTTGAGCTCAAGTTGACCAATGAATATGATCCTCTCATTTTCAAGTGAAATGGGTAGATCAAAAAAAAAAAAAAAAAAACCTTGTCAGCCCGCTCATAGTGAGCTCAACCTCATATTGATATTCTAACGAACTGTAGTGAACATATAGTATATCTGCGTTAAATAATATTGCTTACCAACAAGGGTGACAAGATCCTGAGTGTTGAGACCCTTTGCGGCAAACTTTTGCTTTTGCACATCAATGGAGTCAGTGAAGCCAGGCAAATTTGCAGCATCGGTGGCCAACGATACACGACCATCTCTGCGTCCAGTGGGCACCTGCCAAGTCGGTCCAATTGTCTGGAGGGAAAAAAAATGCAAGAAATCATCAATGGAGGAGGCATGGAGCTACCATACATATGGTAAACAAAAACATGGGAAATTAATAATTACCAGAACAACATAATCGCGGGCAGCAAGGGCAAGAATATCAGCACAAGAGACAACCCCAGGACACGCAGCTTCAAGCTGTGCCTTGGCATCGTCAATGACCTCAAATCCTCTCAACGAACGGTTGGGTCCGGCTGTTTTCTCGGCGTTGGGCCCGTCAATAAGCACAGAAGCGTCGCAGCCCTGAACGAAGCAGTCATGAAAATGCATCCTCAACAGTCCGGGAGCGACTGTGGGATCGGACCGGAAATGAGATTGAACCGTCGAGCGGACAATGGATTCGGCTCGAGGGCATGTGGCAGCATAGAACCCGACGCGTGTGGCTTGGGCATTCGCAAAAGAGGCACCCAAGCCGAGCAGGAGAAGCGCCAAAAGAAATGTTCGGCTAGAAAGTCCACTACTTTCCATTTTTGATATGGTGAAGAGAAGAAAGAAAGCTTCTAATTTGCTTTGCCTTGGGATGACAGGGATGTTGTGGGAAAGGAGAGGTCGATCACATGTTCTTATAGGATAATGTTAGGTCAAAGGTCGGAGAAGAAAGTAAGCAGAGCTGGGGGGGGAAAGTTCCGCGCACACTGAAGTACGTCGGTGGAGCACGATGCAGTAGGGGCCCTTGTCTTGTAATGATTGTGGGGTTGCATGGTACTATGCCGCGTAAGAATTAGTCGTCGGGGAGGATAAAGTGGATATATAGATTGTCCATTAATTTAGAGATAAAGACAATGAGGAGGAATAAGATAATGGCGGTAATATCTCAACCACGAAAATGATTGAAGGATCACCTTTCAATTCATGCGCGCATATCTCATATTTGAGAAGCTATAACAGATCAGATAATTGACAAGATCGAGCAAGAGGAAGGGGAGAAAAGTTTGAAATAAAAATATTTATCGTACGTGCACAAGAGCAGTCTCAATCCATCCAATTCTACTCAGCACAAGAGTAGAAGAAAAGCGGGTAAATGTTTTAGAGAAATTATTTTTCAAGAAATTATAATTATTTTTTTTAATATTTTTATTAAATCATATCAACATATATATATAAAAATCAACCTAAAAGTTTGAGTTCTAGCAATGTTCCCGTTAGAGTTTTTGTGATCTGGCAATTTAAGAAGTAGTCTCAAACTCGAAAAATTGTAATATATATTATACCTATGTAGTATATATTATTCCTTTTTGGTTGTGGCCTTTATATCACATTTACGGTGTTTACTATGTTTATTATTTTAATAATAAACATATACGGTATTATGGTTATTTCTATTTATTTAGATTACCGTAAATATGGAATCGGTTAATTGATTTTAAAATCAATTAACGATATTGTTTCCTTGATGGAAGGAAACAAATACGGTGTTTACCATTTTGAGGGTCCCTGACTTAGCCTATAAATAAACAGCCTGTGTACACCATCAGTACGGCAATTCGGTAATAGGCATAGGTTAGAAGATCCCTCAAATAATATTTCTTGTTCTTCAGATGGATCGTGGAGACGCTTGAGCAAATATGGCTAGAGGTAAGCCTGAATCCTGTCTTATTCGTTTTCCGCTGCGCATGTTAGATTAAGTAATATGTTAATTATTTCTAACATGTGGTATCAGAGCCATCCTCTGTGCTATTTTGCTTAGCGTATAATTTTACTATGCGTTATCAATATTGAATCAAGTATTTTTATTGGTTATCAATATTGAATCAAGTATATTCTATTTGGTATTGTTCACTTCTGTTTGTCAATATTGTTTGAGCAATATTTCGTCTTTTGTGACATGATAGAAACGCATTAGCGATTATTTTGTGAATATTTGTTGTTCACGTACTGTTTGTGAAAACCCATAAATTTGATAAAACTATTTTTTGTTTTATCACTATTCTGTGTATTGTGATATACTGCCTAATTTTAAGTTGTTGTAATTTTGATATGGGTATTTTCATAAAGTGGTGGCGGCTAGGGTTCTATTTTTAGGGTTTTCAACCCATCTGGAACATTACGGGTCGGGTTGGTTGGTGATTGGGTAGGGTTTCGACCCATTAAAGTTTTTGGGTTGGATATATTTTTCGAGTAGGGTTTTTTTTTTTTTTTTAAAACCCATGCAGTTTTGGGCCATTTAAATGGGCTGACCTAGTTTGGGCCAGCACTATACATAGACCCAGAGGCCCGACCCGATTAAGTGGGTTGACCCAATTGCCCAAATACAGTAGCCCATTTGGAGTCTTGTGACCCAGAAACCCAACCCAATATAGTAGCCCATTACAGTAGCATTTAAATAAAATAAAAGATTTGGCTCATATAGGGTTCGAACTTGGGACCTTCATGTCCATAAAGTGACAAGCTTCAAACCATTGAGCTAAGTCTGGTTTTATGCTTTCATATTAAGGTTTTATTCCATTTATTATTTACAGTATTGTGTATTAAAATTATTGTTTATTTAATACATGAATTGAGGAATATATTTTTAATTGTTGAATTTATATTGTTTAAATATAAATTGCTTGATGCCTAGACCTAAGAATAATTAACAATACCATATATACTGGTGTGTTTACAGTAATATCTAAGAATGCAATGTCGGGGAAAGTTCTGGCAAGGAAAGTCTTGGGATTTAAGTGTGTCCGGTGTGACCCCCCTCACTTTCCTGGGAGCTCATCTGCTTGCACCTTGGAAAAATGCTGTTTACCCCTTTTAAGTATTGGTTTGTTATATTCCTGGGGCTATTCAGGGGGCATCTATAAAGTTGTTAGATGTTAATGAAGTAGCAATTATCATGATAATTTTGGGAGAGCCACAGCATCCCAATTTTGAATGACAATTGCATCAAGATTACACACACGTAATTATCATAATAATTATGGGAGAGCCAAAGCATCCCATTTTTTGTATGATAATTACATCAGGATTACATGCATGAACCTCATAAAGATATATTAGATGTTCATGAATTACAGCGTGATTATTATGATTTTGGGAGAGCCAAAGCATCCTAATTTTGTAATAATTGCATAAGGATCGTACACATGAACTTCATATAGAAAAATTAACATCGTATTGTAATTAATTCATAAATTTAATTACCTATCCCCAAAGGGAAGTTTTTATTTTTGTGACTTAATTAGAATAAGATAACAAATTTAGTATTAAAAGTAAAATTTCTTTCGGTTGCCCAAAGGTACGAAGAATTTTATTTATTAATATTTAAATTTGCTTTAGTCTTATTAATAAAGAGTAAATTTCATTCGTGATGCAACCTTTGCCCACAGGTAGGTTGAAATTTACTATTTAAATTGGCATTGGCTAATTTAAAATAAAGTTAATTCATAGCATTAAAGTATTTATTTTATTTTTGGGTTATTGCAGCTATTCATATTACTCTACCTTGGTAGTTTCATATTCCAATACATTATGCTAATATTTTTCTGACTGAAAAATGTTAATATGCTTATTCATTTGGGGTGTTAAAAATTTTGGTGCTCCGTGTGGACAAACCACCTACTCCCGCAGAATTAAGTACGCCACGTGAGATTATTAAGCATGAGGTGGGAGTGATTTAATCACTTAAGTTAGATGTTCATGAAATCTCATGTCACTAAAGTCATCAGGGATTTATTCCTGAATGTTTTAGAGCCAAAGTTTTATAAAGGTTGTTTATGAACATTTAGTAAGTTCAAACAAAACTTGGCTAGAACCCTAATAGAAAAAGCTTTAAGGACAAACCTTTTACAGTTTCTAAAGTGTTTATAATATCATTATAGGAATGAAGGATATTATAGCTTAGCTTAAGTCCCTAAAGATTGAGATTTTTTGAGTCATTATTGGTCATTTTATTTTTGAATTCTCTCTTCTAAGTGTAGAATTTTATCTTGTAACACACGTAAGGATAAATGGTTAGTAAATAAACTTCTAACCATGTGTGTTCAAGGATATGAGAGAATCCATAAAATGTTTACATGATTACTCATGTTAAGGGAAAGACCGATAAGTGCAATCATGCCCAACAATTAAAGCATGAGAATAAGGTGCCAATAAAGTATTATGGCAATCAAGATACCTATTTCTCATGCAATAAGAAAAAATTAAGGGCATATATAGAAAGATTGTGTGAAGTATGAGAAATGACTTAAAATAAAGATAATCTCATATATCTAGTATGTCGTGAATCTCTTTTAGTGACTCATTCAAATATGTTGTGGATTGATTATGGTTTAACAATCCACGTTGTCAACACAAATGCAGAATCTTTTTAAAAGTGAATAACACGTGTTTATAATTTGAGCTTGTTGGGATCTATAGGTTAATTTTAAAATTCAGTTATAATTTTGACCTCAAAAATGATTTATATTCCATAATCTTTTTGAAATCTATTTTCTAGTTTGGCTTATTAAAAATTTCAATTTTTATTTTTGAAATTTTTCTTATTTTTGGTGGAATATTGGTTGGGGTTTATTTAAAGTCTATTTAAAATTGACCTACATCCCAATTTTTGAAACAAAATTATTTGTTTATTTCTGCATACTGATGTTGACGTAAAGTAGAGTCTTTGAGAATTTAAAATGCTCTGGTTATGGCTTTGGAGATTGAAATACATCTCCATACAGTAAATAAAAGTCGGTAATTTACTGACTTTGGTTCTTGTGTGGGCTGCATAAGGGAAAGCATACCAACAAGACCACTAGAGGTGCCAAAGAGAGCATTTTGAGATTCTTGAGATCATGTACATTGAAAGGTGTTGACCTTTTCATACTCACTGCCTAAATGGTCAGAGATATTTTTTTATCTTTTTTAGTGATGACCATATAAAGTTTATGTATCTCTATCTTCCAAATATTAAAGCTGAGGTATTGAATGCTTTCAATACCTATAAGGAAGAAGAAGAGAAACAATATGAAGATCAGAAGATCTAATATAGGCATAGAGTATTAAGGTAGGTACACACAAAGGGGAAATGATTAGTAATACTAATCTGCTATTACCCTTATAGAGTAAAGCTTTGAAGATCGTTGTGTATATGTTAAACAGGACTCCATCTAAGGTTGTCCTTAAGACACCTTTTAAAGTATGAAATAGATGGAAGCTTAGTTTAAATTATTTACACATATGGGGTTGCCTTGCTAAAGAGAGGATTTATAATCTTCGCCTTAGGAAATTAGATTCAAGGACAACCAGTGGATCTTTTATAAGCTATCTAGTAAACTTTAAAGGGTTTTAATGTTTTATTGTCCTTCATATAAGCCTAGAGTTGTTGATTGTAAAATTTCTAGAGGATACGGAACCTAGTGGGAGTGCTCATTCATATAAACTGGAATTTGAGGAAGCACTAGAGTTGGCTAAGTCTCCTCCTCATAGAGGATGAATGATTGAATTCAGGAAAAATCAGATTGATTATCCTGAGCCACAATCATTTCTAGAACAACCAACTCATACAGAACAGGTTCAAAAGTCTATTCTCCCATTGCAAAATGCAGAGGAAGTAGAATTAAGAAAATCCTATAGAATAAATAGATCAACAATTCTTAGTGATCATGTTGTATATCTCCCAGAGTCTGATGTTGACATTGGACATAAAGATGATCCAAATTTGTTTTCACATGCTATGAATGGAGAAAACTCCGCATTGAGATTCAGTTCCATGAAGTAAGAGATAAATCCATTGCTCAAAAGTCAAACTAGACTCGTAGCCAATGGTTTTACTCATAAGGAAGGCATTGATTATCGTGAAACATTCTCTCCAGTGTCTAAGAATGGTTCATCAAGATAATCATAGCATTAGTAGCTCATTTTGATCTAGAGCTGCATCAAATCGATGCGAAAACAACCTTTCTGAATGGAGATCTTAAAGATGAGGTTTACATGAAACAATCAAAAGGTTTTATAAATAACAGTCAGAAAGCTTGCGAATTAAAGAATTCTATTTATGGGCTGTGATAGATCTCTCATCGGTGATATACTTTTTACAAGGTTATTGTTTTATTGTTTATTGAAAACCTTGTTGATTAGTATATATACCTTAAGGTCAGTGGGAGTACAGTAATCTTTCTAGTCCTATATTTCCAAGTGATGATTTAGATTTGCTACATAAAGTTCATTTCACAAAACTTTGAAATGAAGGATTTGGGTGAAACCTCTTATGTCTTTTGACATAGAGATTCATAGAGACATAAAGAATATTAGCATTGTCTCGGAAGGCCTACATTGAAAAAGTTTTGAAAAAAATTTAGAATGAAGGATTTGCACCTTCAGTAGCAATTAAGAGGAACCAATTAAATAAAGATTAATGTCCCAAAGGTATTGGAATAAGGGCAGATGAAAAGTTTTAAAAGTCTGCATTATACATAACCATATGACTGACAATAAGTATATTGAGTCAATAAAGTGCTGCAAATAAAGTCTTGCGGTATATGCAAGGAACCAAGAAGTACAACTTAACCTAAGGATACACTTTCCATTTGAAAGTGGTTAGTTGTTCAGATTTGAGTTTTGCTGATTGTGTAGATAGTAGAAAGTCTACTTTAGGGTATATATCTTTTTTATTGAAGGATATATCCTAGAGATGCAGTATGCAGGCTATAGTTGCTACGTCTAACAAGAAAGCTAAAAGTCTAGCGTGCTATGAATTCAGTACACAGGCATGATGGTTGAGACATTTTGTTGAAAGTCTCAATATTGTCGATTTTACAGTTAGACCATAAAGATACTCTGCGGTAATTCTACTATAATCTTCTTTTATAAGAATAAAAAGTAGAAGCAGAAGTAAATCGACATCAAGTATCTCAATACGAAAGATAACATTAAGAGACATAAATGGTCTATTGAGCATATAAGTAATGGATTAATGATTGCGGATCCCATGACTTAAAGTTTACCGGTAAAGAAAGAATAAAGTCATGCGGAATATATGAGACTCATTAATTCATTTTCGCTTGGTTTGTCTCTTTTTGGTCTATAGACATAAAGTTATTGTAATAAAGATTTTTTGTGCACATTTGTTATTTTATCCATGAGGATAAATAAAGTTGGACCCGAATGACTTATAGGAAGTTCATTCATAAAGCTTGATTATCCATAAGGTACTCATATAAGGAGTGTTTTACATCGTGATACATGGAAGGGACGACCTAATTTTATAATGGTTTTACCGCCATGATTCGTGTGAAACATTTCTTAACTGAGTTGGAGGATTCCATAAAAGATTGGCCAAAACTAAAGAACCTAATACCATATGGTCATGTGTTATAAAGTCCAAGTGGGAGAATGTAATATATATTATACCTATGTAGTATATATTATTCCTTTTTGGTTGTGGCCTTTATATCACATTTACGGTGTTTACTATGTTTATTATTTTAATAATAAACATATACGGTATTATGGTTATTTCTATTTATTTAGATTACCGTAAATATGGAATCGGTTAATTGATTTTAAAATCAATTAACGATATTGTTTCCTTGATGGAAGGAAACAAATACGGTGTTTACCATTTTGAGGGTCCCTGACCTAGCCTATAAATAAACAGCCTGTGTACACCATCAGTACGCAATTCGGTAATAGGCATAGGTTAGAAGATCCCTCAAATAATATTTCTTGTTCTTCAGATGGATCGTGGAGACGCTTGAGCAAATATGGCTAGAGGTAAGCCTGAATCCTGTCTTATTCGTTTTCCGCTGCGCATGTTAGATTAAGTAATATGTTAATTATTTCTAACAAAAATAATTTACAATTTTCAAAAACGAAAACTATTTTATAGAAATAAAAGATTTTTTGATTAACCGAAAATATTTTCAGTTTGACCACTATTTTTCATCGTTCCAAATGCTAAAAAATAGAAAAAACAATTTTCAGAAAAGATTTTATGTCAAAATAAATGAAGCATAATTAAGTAACTAGTAATTTATTTATTTATCTGGTCATTTGGATTGGATCTCGAACCTTGGAACTATCACTGTCCAGTATCCAATATTTGAAAAGAAAACCCAAACAGATCGAAAACGATATATAGCATCGATCGGATGAGTATATATAAGTACGAATCAAGCATTAGAATATGCATTTTTGACATTTTCCTGCATTTCATAATTGTGGTTAGAAAATTAAGACACTTTTAAAAGTGGTTGGGGTTAGGTGTGCATGATAGTATGATACCCAGCCAGAATTGTTTTATTATTATTTTTTTTTTTGGGCTCATTATTTTGGTCTCTCTTGAACTTTTGAATTGTGAGGTATAATTGTACGGAGACACGAGACTAGTTATGGCATTTTCCTAGAGATTTCCCTTTTTCTTTCTCTCTCTCATTGCATAAAACATTTTTTTTTTTAATAAGTATATAACAGAAGAATTACGAACAATTAAGAATAATAAGTTAGGAGCGGATAACTCAATAATAAACACCAGAACGGCAGATGGAACATTAAAAAAAATTAAAAAAAAATTAAAAAAAAATGCATCAAATCAATGACGCATATATATATATAAAACATTTTACTACGAAGCGTATGCATTTCAAGATTGAAATAAGTCTTTTAAATGTAGTTTGCCAGTCAAAATCATCGTATATATATATATATATATATATATATATATATATATATATAACATTATTGTGAGGTCAAAAGTGGGAGAAGAAGTAAGCAAAGGCGGCCGGGGGTTCCACACTCCAAGTCCACACTGAAGCAGCAGCTGCCAGCTGGGGCTCACCTTTGTCTTGTAATGATTTGGGGCTTGCATCGCATGCTCTACTGTTCCGCGTAAGAAAAAACTAGTTTTTTCTTTTCTTTTTATTTATTTATTTGTAGGTACGAAAAAACTAGTTTTTATTTATTTTATTTTTATTTTTTGGTAGGTAAGAAAAAACTAGTAATAGTACTAGTAGCAGATACCCTATAAGTAATTCTATTTCCTAAAATAAGAAAAATTTGAAAAAAAAAAATGTGTAAAATACGAGCCACAGCAGCTTCCTCATTTTAGATGAGGATCATTGAGAAGTTACAGTGCTTCCCAATGTATTGAGAAGTACTGTAGCTTCCTAATAAATTATTTTAATATTAATAAAAAAAAAGTTTCTCTCTCGATTCACTCCTCTTCTTCCTTTTTATCTTTCTTTCCTTCTCTTTCTTCCCGTGATTGCAACCTCTGCACAATCTTCTCTTCCTCAATTTTCTCATGAACCAAACAAAGTTGCAAACACAAATGCCCAAATCTTATTCAAATTTCTCACAAAACAACAAAAATAGATCTCTCTCTCTCTCTCTCTCGCCCCTGCCGAACTCGAATCGACCATGAGTACTGTTGAATTTCCGATCATTATTTTAACGTGAAGCCAAATAGAGAGAAATCTAAACAGAGAAAACCATGAACACTGTCTGATCCCAAAGCCATCGGCAATTTCTCGGTCGAAAATGAGTGGGCCAACACTCTGAGAACCCCTTTGAACGCCTCTCCGTCGTAGTGATAGCCATCGCCAAGAACCCCGTCGAACGCGAAGCCACAGCTCCGATCTCCAGCGACGCTGCCATCCTTAAGAAGAAAAGGGTCTTCAAGGATGGCTTTGTAATGTTACCGTTGTCGTCCTCGTACTTGAACTCCTTAGTTGTCCACTGAGAAATCTTCACCGAGGAGGCCGATTGGTGTTGTTAGCACTACAGTAGTTCGTAGCCATTAGAATCAAAACGATAAAATAGGGTTTTTGAGTGTGTTTGTGTGTGAATAGGAGGATTTGATGGAAAAAATAGAACTAGAAATCTAAGAGAGAACCGAGGATTTGGTGTTGGAGATATAGGAGATGAGCTCATGAGCGGTGGTTGTCGAATAAAGATGTTTTTGGGATAAAGTTAAAAAAGGAAAGAAAAAAGTAAAAGATAAAAAAAATATTATTTTAACATGTAGAGAGAGATAAAGGGAAGTTGTTGTGGCCTGTTTTTGGATAGGGAAAAAAATGTGGTTTGATTCCCTAAATTAAGGAAAATTGTTGGGAATCTGCTGCTAGTGCTCTTAGATTGTCAGGATAGAGGAAAAAAAATACTAGGAGGAATAATTAAGATAAATGGTAATAATTATTGAGGTTGCTGGTCACGGGCAATCACCTAGTTAACACACTGTTAAATTTTTTTATATTCTGTTTGATTCAACATAAAATAATAATAATAATAAATAATAAATAAATAAATAAATAAAATTTCATTCTAAAATATTTTTAACAAATTTATTTTTCAGAAAAAATAATTTTTTTTCATTGTTTGGCTCATACGAAAAATTACCGATGACGAGATTTCGTCACTGGCCGGCAAGATTCTGACCACTTTCACTGGATTTCAGTTACTGTTGCTAGATTCTGGCGATGAAGGCCGTAATCCGACGGCAATGGCTAGCCGCCAAATTCCGACCAAATTGGCTGGAATTTGGAAATTTGTAACGAATTTTAGCAAACTAGCCGGATTCCAACTGTACTGGCCATTTGTACTTGTCAAATTCTGACAAACTGGTTGGAATCCGGTTGTACTGGCCGGAATCTAGTCACCAAAATCTTGTGACGGTAATGGATTCCAGCGAACCAGTGCCAGATTCTGGCACCAGCCGGATTCCCGCGGCGGTTGCCGGCACTAGAATCTGGCGATTGAATACCAAAATTTGGGAACCTTCGATGGTAGATTCGAGCTACCAACCTACTCGAATGCTCGACGGTGACGGATACCTACAAATGTGCCTGCAAAATCTAGAAAAAGGATTTACGGTTTTTAAAACCGTAAATCGTTTTTTAAAATTTAAAGAGGCTTTTACGGTCATACTGAAAATAATATTTTACGCCCAAACAAACGGCCTGCCACGTGTCAACCTCAGAGGTTGACACGTGGTACTATATAAAAGAATTAAAAAAATTAAAAATCTTTAAAATTGAATTAAAAAATAAAAATAGTAAAAAAAATATATTAAAAAATTAAAAAAAAAATTGAGAAAAAGAAAAAACAAGGGGTGGTTGACCCACCCCCCTTGGCCAGTCGGGGGTGGCAGGCCACCCATTGACAAAAAATAAAAATTAAAAATTAAAAATTAAAAATTATAAAAAAAGAAAATTCAAAACCGATCTTGAATTTTTTATTTTTTTTTTTGTCAAGGGGTGGCTGAACCACCCCAGACCGGCCAAGGGGGGTGGCTCAGCCACCGCTTGTTTTTTTTTTGTTTTCTCAATTTTTTTTTTTATTTTTTAATATATTTTTTTTTTACTATTATATATTTTTTAATTCATTTTTAAAGATTTTTAGTTTTTAATTTTTAATTTTTTGATATAGTTCCACGTGTCAACTTCTTAGGTTGACACGTGGCAGGCCGTTAGTTTTTGGACGGAGAAGTTAACCGAGGTACTTATTCGGTCATTTCCCAAAACTGAGGTATTATCTATGATGCAAATTGAAACTCAGGGACTAAAAAAATAAAGTTTCTAAAACTCAGGGACTAAAAAAGTGTTTAACCCTAATATTAATTACGTCAGTCTCTAAAACTTTCAGTCTTGATAGCATGGTAATTCATTTATTTTTTTGCAAGGATTCTAAACAAAAAGAAGAAATCGAAATTTTCCCTAAAGTCGTTTCTATTAGGCATTTGGTTCTATAGCTGCCATTCATAATTTGTAATCTGTATATTAAGTAATAATTAATATTTTAAAAATATATATGTTCCCTCAATGGATCAACCTTTCTTGGTGGTGGGATGGGTTACGACAAGAATTCAATATTTAATTATTTATATGGTTTGAGACAAATACCAAAGTACTGACGTGAACAAATTGATCTTGTAAACTTGGTAATGACTAAAATTAACGTGAATGGAAAGTGATTGATGTATTTATTTATTAGTACAGTAGAACATATATATGATTATTTATCTGGCTGTATTTGAGATTTTAAGAGCAAAATTCTTGGAAATTTTTATCTCCCGAATATGGTTATCGACACTAAATTCAAATTAATGCTACCAAGACGCTGCATGAAATTATTTTGACACGAAAGATTTAGGGCAAGCCAATGTTATTGTAAAGATCGAATAATGTTAAAATGAAGACTTTTGTCACTCTCTTATTATCTCTAAAAAAGTAATGTAATGTAACTTTTAAAATTATCATTAGATTTAGAATGAATAACTGTTAAATTTTGATCTAATAATAATTTTCTCCTTAACTAAGCTTTCAAAGCTTCCACTTTTTTCCTTTCCCTCTCCTTTCTCACTCTCTAGCGGCTGGAAACGAGTTGAAATAAGAGGCTAGTTTAACAGCTCGCCCAAAAATACGAGTGAGAAAGTAAAAATAATTAAATTTTCACATGACACTATTATTAATACCTCAAAATAAGGAAGTTGAATAATTATTTGAAGTATAAATAAGAGGTGTTTTTAATACTAAAGAAAAATAAATGAAAGCGATGCAAGTGGTTCTTTGCTAGTTTTTTGGTAAAAAAACACACGCACAGGGATAGGCTTTCTTTTCTGTTGGTAGAAAAATATTACTCAATGGATTCATTCAGTCCGTAAGTTTAAAACCTAAGATCACTGCTCTTCCAAACATGATTTACCGATTCTTTAAGAAACATTTAATAATTAAATGCTTGGGATTTTTATTTTAAAAGAAAAAAGTTTGAATTACTATTTTTCAATTAGTTTTTCACCAAGGAACTCAACGGATGGAGATGATGCATCCATCTTCAGCAAGTCACTCAAGTCTCAAGTTAAAACGTGATGGTTCAGATCGGGCAGAATCTGAATTGTATAGAAACTCTCATGAGAGGATCCGTAAAACAAGAGGCTTTTGTAGGAGTGCTATGTGCTCATGCGAGCGGATATTAATCTATTCGCATTTATTATTCGCCCATACGGATCTAGTTAGTAAAAATTACTATCCACATGTATGGATTCGGATATATAGCAGTTTTAGAGTATGCGATTAATATATATTATAGCTGATCATATATTCAGCATAACACAACGCCATCAACATTCACTTATGAATGTATTATATTTAGACATTTTATGTTTTTATGTTATGAATTTGTAATATACATATTATGTTGGATTTGTAAAAAATTAATTATGGATAAAAAAAAAGGGTGTTTCTTGTGAGTTAGCATTGATTAATATAAATATTTTGAAATCTTATCCATCATTGATCATCCCATTTTTTCTCGGCTCTACATATTTTCGGTGTTGCATTATAATTTTCAAAATAAGTCTAAAGACTAAAAATTGATCAAAATTATTTTTGAAAGCATTTAAAATAAGCTCATTACCTATTTGTGGATAGCGGATAATAACCGCAGTTAACAACCGCACCAACCACGCGATGCAAATAGTAAAAAAATAATGCAAATGTGGATGTCTGAAAGTAATATTTATATTTTTTGTGTGAATATTATAAATAATCGCATCTTCTGCTATAGTTATTTTACTGCATATGTATGGAAAATTAAGTATATTAAAAACAGACTGGAATTTAAGAAACCTTAAATTTATAAAATATGAACTAAGAACGTGATTTCATAGATTCGTGTAACTTGAAATTGCATGCTTTCAATTGACAGAGGCATGCCGACGGTAATTGACCAGCGCTAGCGATCTGACATTGTCCAGATAAAAGTGCATGTGCTCCCATTCCAAGCATTAATGGTTGTTACAACTTGGACTGAAAAGCATATCCCCGACCACGTCTGACTTCTTCTCTCACATATCTTCTCCGATGATGACATATAAATTGTCCATTAAAGGATAAAGTTTTATAAATAATGTAAGAGATAAATCTAAAATTTATGTAATTTACAAATCGTTTTTTTTAGTATGAATAATAATTTAGAGGTTCATGTGTTAGGAAAAAATATCAATTTAATTATTAGAGTAAATTTATATTCATAACTTAACAGAATCTGTTTGATTGTCATGTCATACTCAATAAAAGCGCGACACGTGTCACTTTTTTAATGAAAAATATAAATTTAAAACACTAAAAAATTAATTAATTTTTTTTTTAAAACAAAGAAAAAAAATGAAGGGGTGGATGACCCCCCCTTTTTTTTTTTTTCTTTAACTCTTATACTTTTATATATTTATAAGTTTTTTTACTTTTACATATTTATATTTTTTTTAATTAAAGAGTGACGCATGTCGCATTTTTATTGGGCCTGACGTAGCAACCTGCGAATGGATAATTGTTGAGTTGCATGTGGATGAAAATTGACTACCAAGAGTAAATTGTCATTTTCACCTACCACAGGGTCTTTTGAATTATTTTTTATATCACATGGAGCAATTTGTAAATTAAGCCAATAAAATTGACCATTTTTGCATTTTTTCCATAATTTAAAGATGTAAGAATAGAAGAAAAAAAGAAAAAAGAAAAAAGAAAAGGGATTTACTAGGCAAACTTTTAGGATTTGATACGGACCTAGATCTTAGGATAGTATGTTTATATTTTGGAAAAAGGTAATTACAATAATTTAAATTAGAATTAATCATAGCTCAATCTGAATCGTTACAGCTTCCATGTGTTTTAATAAGCTCCTATCAGACAATTGGCACTAAATTTCTTTTAATTTCCTTTCTTAACTATTAATTAGGTCATTAAATTAATCTAATCAAACTATTTTGGATTTTACATACACTACAAAAATTACAGCATTTTGACACGTGCAGTTTGACACGTGTACAGTGCTGTACACGTGTCAAACATTTAGACACGTGCACTTGTCAAATGTGCACGACATTAAGTGCACAATTTGACACGTGTATTGAGATACACGTGTCAAATTTGACACGTGTACCTCAATACACGTGTCAAATTGGTTTGGCACGTGTATCTTAATACACATGTCAAACCGTTTGACACGAGTATTTTAAATATTCGTGTCAAAACAATTTGACACGTGTATTAAGATACACGTGTCAAATTTGACACGTGTATCTAAATACACGTGTCAAGACACTTTGACACGTGTATTACATACAAGTGTCAAATTGGTTATTTTTTTTATAAAAAAATCCAAATCGAATTTTTCATTTAAATAAATTTTTAATTTAATTATTTAATTGTATTTTTAAATTAAATTAAAAATACGATTAAATAATTAAATAAAAAATCCAATTTGGATTTTTTTTTTTCAATTTAGTTTTGGTATTGGTTATTTAAAATTATTTGGTATAATAATTTTTCTTTATTTCAAATTTTATTATTTCCGACCACAAATAACGCAATATTGCTTTTACCGAAAAACAGCACAAAATAATATTACACAAATCATAAGTTAATAACGTACTCGTTAACTAAGCAAATATTTACACATAAAAATTAATTACACAAAATATCTACAAATCTGAAGGGCGTCCCTGCGAATGAGGAGGTACCGTCCCAGGCGTGTTCTCGCCAACCGGTGATTGCTGCGCAAGGAATGGTGTAGCGGGCGAAGGTGTAGCGACAATGGAATGCTGGCTCAGCCGTCGTCCAACAGGCGACAACGTACCAACCGTTGTCGAATTACCTGCAAATAATATAGACAATTAAAGTATATAATATTACTTGCAAAATTAAAGGGGTAATTAAAACAAATTGAAATTAATTTTGTCCTACACACAATATAAATCATACCTGCAGATGCACTACTAACAGACGACGTACTACCTACGTGTGCAGGTGAAGGCGTACCAAGACATGGTGCTGATGCTCCCATGGAGGACATGAAGACCTCAACTTGTCACAGGCGCTGCTCCAATAGGTCATTCCTCGCTCGCTCAGCCTGTAGCTCCGCTTGGATCTCTTCCATCTTTCGAGTGTGTTCGGCCCAATCCCGAGACGTGCCCTGAGATGGTCCCCCTTGTGACCGAGGCCTATATGAGAAACATGTCCCCCGAACAGGTGTGACGTTCGGCCCAACCTGCCGAACCCTCCCTGCATACTCAGACCTCCCAACCGCCTGTTCGTAAGCGTCGTTCGGTGCCCAACGCACCGTGTCTGCGGAGACGCTTTGCGTGGCGGCTGGATCACTGGATAAACTCTGTGTCATCCTCTCCTGTACGTCGTCAACATGAAAAAGTCATATATTGAATAATGACAAATCACACATAATTTTAAAAATAATAGTAAATTAAATCAGTAGCATACGCATAGGACCCGTGTACGTTCGTTCACGTAAGTGCCGTCCTTCCTTGTGTGGGTCTTCACGAACGACGCGGCGCGAGTGGGGGGCGTGCCAGATGTACATGTCTGTCGTCATGCAGTTGACATATATAACAAACAGATAGCGATAAAAATAGTATAAAGAAAAATAAAAACAATTAGCAACAAATATATATAACATAAACATATATATTTTCATACCTCCTTGTGATTAAATCTGACATAACTTTTAGATTCCGTACAATGAGGAAGGTCATTCTGCTCGCGCAGCCTCTTCATCCGTTCAGAGGTTGCCTACGCATTTAACATGAAAATAAAAATGTAAACATTGACACACTTAAATTAAAACTAAAATTAAATAAACTGTTATTAAAAAACCACAACATTTTCTTGGCCTACATACGATTTTTTGCTCACGGCACCAATCTCTCAGCAGGAACTCTACATCTTCTGCGTCATAGTTGCCAAAAAAATTGTCCGGCATTCTCGCACGGATACTCTCGGGCGTGTCACCGTCTCTAATACATAGTTTGGTTTTGAACCTCGACTTCCACGAGCGGTGCTTACGGCCAATATCACATAAAGCCTCCTGTTGTGCCCTGCGCGCGTCTACTGATACAGGTAGATAGAACTCCTCCTGCACATTCAACACATTTTTATAGGTTTAAAAACTTCAAGAAAAACATTAATCTCAAGTTTAATTCAAATAAATAATTAAATTATATTCATAGACATACCATCAGCGCGTCCCACATTGCCTGCTTAATCTGCCTATTTACCTTCGCCCATTCGTCCCGCATGTGTATGTAGGACCCACTCCTGATCAGCATGCCCTCAGCCCGCCGAAATCGATTGCAGGCCCGCCCTACAGGTTGTATAGCAGCATTGTACTGCAATACAACCTTCTTCCCCCTCGGGAGGACCCAGTTTCTCGCTGGGTCGTCAATCACCTCATAATAAATGGTCTCGTCTGGGTTGTACCCTAATGAAAGAAATATTCAACATTTAATCATAAGATTAAAGAACATATATATATATATATATATATATATATATAAACAATTTGTAATCAAATATTTATTTATTTCAAAACCAAAAAAAAAATATTTTGGTAACAGAATATGAGTTTTAAGGATGTCTAAATATGTACTTACCCATCAACCAAATCTGCTCAATCCGTATGTGCTGGGTCGCTGGGTCGCTGGGTCACCCGCAACCTCCTCGCCAACCCCTCCGGCTTGTGGATCCTGCTGATCATCATCTGAATCCATATCCTGAGGACTACCGGGGGCCAACTGATCGGTGCCCAACATCGCAACGTCCTCCTCATGGGTACTCTGGCTCCCCCCCACATCTGGCATCTGACTTTCACCAGAAAGTGGCATCTGGCTCTCACCAGATAAAGGCATCTGGCTCTCTACATGCCCCGGGCCCTGACTCGCCCCCGATGCTGGCATCTGTCTCGGCCCCAAAATCTGGCCAGGCATCGCCGCCTGTGCCGGTATCTGTCCCAACCCCATGGCCGGCATCTGCATCTCCCCGGTCTGTGACAGTGGAAATCTATCATCCTGCGTCTCACTATCAGGGTTACACGTCATAGGTCCACTATACGTATACGGAAAGTACGGCGCATAACCCTGTGACCCCATCCCCTCTCTCACCCACCATCGATAGGCGTTACCCGGTTGGGTGAACCCTATCTGAGATAATGTCGGCAGCTCCGGCAATGGAGAGCTGCAAGGTCCAGCTGTGCTGGTCTGCCCGTGATCTGACGTGGGCACGGCCACCGTACCCGGCAACAATGGTCTATAAGCCCCGTCTGGGTGGTGTGGCCACGCTGCAGAATACAATGCCGTCGAAACAGTGGGCGTGGTCATGGGGGGCACGGGTGGGCTAGGTGCCCGATACGCATAATGAGGGGGTCTCTGGTCCATCAATACCTGCGAACAAATGCAGACAAATTAATTAGAATATGTTTTTTTATTATGTTTTTAATGAACATACTAAAGAACAACGAAATTTATGCAATTAATAAAAATTTGTATTGAGTACAAGCGAATTGTACAAACAATATATATATATATATATATCAGTCAAGTGTATTGAGTTCAAGCTAATTATACTCACAACAAATACATCAATCATTGTATCACGGGAGCTTCAATCGGATCTATGTCGGGCCTGTCGTACTCGAATTCATCATTCGTATCTGGTAGGTCATCAGTGGCTAGTACGAGCGGTACGCACTCATGGTAGGTTGTACCATCCTCATTACTCCCATCCTCCTGTCCAACGTCGTATACGTTGCGCGGTTTGGTCCTAACCGCACAAACCCAATTTGGGTTCCTTCCATCTTCTACGTAGAATACTTGATCCACCTGAGATGTAAGCACGTACGGCTCGTCCTGAATTAGTTCTCCCCTGTGGATGAGGTGATTGAAGTTGACAAACACTAGGCCATACTCGTCTATTGTGAATCCTCTGTCCATCGTGGGGTCTGCCCAATTGCACTTAAATAGGACGTACGTAGTCCTGTCATAGTACTCGACCTCAAATATATCGGTTAACTGCCCGTAGTACGTTTCGCCTTCAACGGTAGGAACACATACGCCGCTGTTCTGAGTCCTCCTTCCCACATCATGAGCAAGCGTGCGAAATAATTTTCCATTTACCACGTACCTGTTGTACTTCACCGCTGTCTCCTTTAGCCCTCTACAACGCATAACCAACTTGTGGCCCAATTCCTCCCTACGTTGATCGTCCAGGCCATCGACCTATGTTTTAATTACAAATAGTAAACATCACATTGGGTAATTATATTGAACCCGCATAAATTTATCCAATTTCAAATTTACAACTATTTCCTTACATATGCACGGTACCATTCGCAGAACTGCTCATGATGTTGTGCTTCAATAAGAGCCTCCGTAATGCGACCCCTAGTGCATGATTGCCTAAGCGCGTCTTTGTGCATCCTACATTCAGCGTATACAATTATGTAATAATTGTTATTAATACTTTTATTCGAATTCTGCTAAATATGAGGTTAGGACTACTTACGTCCGCAAATTGTGAAACTCATCAGAGTTGAACACAATATAACGATGAATCTGGTGCATTATCAACCGGTTCATGGTAACACGCGTGCCCGCTCCCTTGGATCCATCAGGATTTCTCTGAGGTCTGTTGTGGAATGTTGGTGCGTTATTCAGATACCTTGAACAGAACGTTACCAGCTCGGTCGCTATGTACCCCTCCGCAATGCACCCCTCAGGAGCTGCTTTATTGCGCACATTATTTTTGAAATTCTCCAGACTCCTGGTTTAAACACATACACGACAATTTAATTGTCGTCAATTAGGATTACAATTAAATAAAAATATTTATTTACATATTACGCCGAATTTTACCTCTCTGCCGGGTACATCCATCTATACTGCACGGGTCCGCCCAGTCTACACTCGCGCACAAGATGCACGACCAAGTGGACCATGCTGGTAAAAAACCCTGGAGGGAATATCTGTTCTAGCTTGCACAAAGTGATACAGACGTCACCCTGCAGTCGATCCATATCTTCTTGTGATAGCTTTGTTGAGCATATGCCTCTAAAAAATGCAGAAATCTCCACAAGAGGTCTAACCACTTTATCAGGCAATGACTTACGCAGTGCAATTGGGAGAAGCTGTTGCATCAGTATGTGGCTATCATGGCTCTTCAAGCCGGAAATTGTACGGTCCTTGAGCCGAACACATCGTGAAATGTTCGAAGCGTATCCGTCCGGGACCCTAACATTTCGAAGAACCTTCAGAAAATTTTCTTTGTCCTCTCTAGACATTGTGTGACAGGCAGCGGGAATATACGTTTTACCGTTGGCGGCCGTGAACGGATGCAACTTAGGTCTCAACCCCATTTCCTGCAAGTCCAGTCGAGCTGCCAAGTTGTCCTACGTTTTCCCTTTTATATCCAAAATAGTGCCAAGTATATTGTCCATGACATTTTTCTCTATGTGCATAACATCAAGATTGTGCCGAAGCAAATTGTCTTTCCAATACTGCAATCTGAAAAATATACTTTTCTTCTTCCATATAACATCGGAACTCCCTGCACCCTTCTTCCGCTTCTTCCGTTTCTTCTTCTTACCCGCGGTCTCATCCCCAAACGCAACTCCGTCCAACTGTTGGAGAACCTCGTATCCACATGGCACAATCGGTGCGCTGTCAAATTCTTCAGTACCGTCAAATGTCCTCCTGTTAAGCCGCCACAGATGTTCAGGCGGCAGGTATCTCCTGTGCCCCATATAGCAAAATTTGCATCCGTTCTTTAAGCGTATAGAACGCGTCGATTGCATACAGCAAGGACATGCCTTCGCACCCCTGTTAGGCCAACCAGATAAATCTGCATACGCTGGCAAGTCGTTTATCGTTCACATCAACTGAGATCGCATAATAAAATTTTCCTTCTTTGAAGCATCGAATGTTCGTACCCCTACATTCCACAGTTCCAGCAACTCATCAATCAATGGCTGAAGGTAAACATCAATATCCATACCTGGTGAGCTCGGTCCAGGGATAACCAAGGAAAGGATGAAGGACGATTGTTTCATGCACATCCAAGGTGGCAAATTGTACGGCACAAGCATTACGGGCCATGTGCTGTGGGATGTGCTCATGTTCCCAAATGGATTAAATCCATCTGCTGTCAAACCAAGCCGGACGTTTCTACTCTCTGCCATAAAATCTGGATGTAAAATGTCGAACGATCTCCATGCCTCACCGTCGGCCGGGTGCCTCAATACGCCATCCCTAGTGCGGCCTTCTGCATGCCATCTCATATGGGGCGCAGTATGCTCAGACATGAATAACCTCTGCAACCGTGGGATGAGTGGAAACCACTTCAAGATCTTCACCGGGCGTTTTTTTCTCGCTGATATGATCTCACCATCATCATCTACATGTGTATCAGCCCTCCACTTAGACTCTCCACATACGGTACATGAATCTAATTCTTTATTGTCTTTCCAGAATAACATACAGTCATTACGGCACGCCGGAATCTTCTCATACCCTAGACCCATGCCACTTAAAAACTTTTTCGCCTCATACGTGTTATCTGGCAATGCCTCATCGCAAGGAGGCAACAACTGATTGATAAATTCGAGAATGTCTGAAAAAATCTTGTTACTAATACCTCCAACGCACTTCAAATTGTACATGTGTACAGTAGCACTCAATTTACTATGCTTTGTACCAGGGTGAAGGGGCTTCTCGGCGGTCTTTAACAGCTCTTGGTACTTCAATGCGTCCCCGCAAGAGGTATCATCCTGTTCTTGTTGCGGAAGAGTACTGACGGCTTCAGGAACATCGTACACGCCGAAGGCGTCACGCAACATGGCGTGCATGTTATCATCCTGTTCCACGGCGACACCCTCCTGTTCTGTGACTTCACCATGTTCAGTGCTACAGGCAGCAGTATCTGTGCCACTGTGATAACTCGAACACTGACCAGGAATAGCGGACCCAGTCGTAGTCTCGCCGTGCATATACCACAAATTGTAGCACGGATTCATCCCCCTACCTCCAGTCAGGTGAGCAAGAACGTAATCTGGAGGGTGACGCTGGTTATTTCGACAATACTTGCATGGGCAGTAAATTTTTCCATCGACGGCCGTACAGTTACTAACGGCAAATGCCACAAACGCCCTACACCCGTCGTTATACCGTGTCGTACCCCTAGGTGTTGACATCCAAGACTTGTCCATATTCCTCTGTATAGGATTAAGAGGACAAGACAAATCATACGTCAAACAAATAAACGTGTAAAAAAGTTGAGCATGTCACGCAACATGGGGTGTACGAATTTATTTCCCTTTTAAAGGGTTTATGGTTAGAGTTTAGGGTTTTAGTTTTTTTTAAGAAAGTGTAAGAATTAGTTTTATTTTTTTATAAAAAGGGTTTATAGTTAGGGTTTGTGAGGGTTTAGCGTTTAGGGTTAGGGTTTATGGTTAGGGTTTGTGAGGGTTTAGGGTTAGGGTTTGTTAGAGTTTAGGGTTTAGGGTTTAGGTTTTTTTTTTTTTTTTTTTTTTTTTTTTTTTTAAAAGTGTAGGATTTTGTTTTTTTTTTTTTTTTTTTTTCTTTTCTTAAGGGTTTAGGGTTAGGGTTTGAAAGGGTTTAGGGTTTAGGATTAGGGTTTGTTGGGTTTATGGTTAGGCTTTTTTTTTTTTTTAAAAAAAAGTGTAGGATTTTGTTTTTTTTTTTTTTTTCTTTTCTTAAGGGTTTAGGGTTAGGGTTTGTAAGGGTTTAGGGTTTAGGGTTAGGGTTTAGGAGGGTTTAGGTTTTTTTTTTTTTTTTTTTTTTTTAAAAGTGTAGGATTTTGTTTTTTTTTTTTTTTTTTTCTTTTCTTAAGGGTTTAGGGTTAGGGTTTGTAAGGGTTTAGGGTTTAGGGTTAGGGTTTAGGAGGGTTTAGGTTTTTTTTTTTTTTTTTTTTTTTTTTTTTTTTAAAAGTGTAGGATTTTGTTTTTTTTTTTTTTCTTTTCTTAAGGGTTTAGGGTTAGGGTTTGTAAGGGTTTAGGGTTTAGGGTTAGGGTTTGAAAATATTTAGGGTTAGGTTTTTTTTTTTTTTTTTTTTAAAAAAAAGTGTAGGATTTTGTTTTTTTTCCTTTTCTTAAGGGTTTAGGGTTAGGGTTTAGGGTTTGTTATGGTATAGGGTTTAGGGTTTAGGGTTAGGGTATAAATTTAGAAAGTGTAGGATTTTTTTGTTTTTTGTTTTTTAAGGGTTTAGGGTTATGGTTTGTTAGGGTTAGGTTTTTTTTTTTTTTTTTTTTTTTTTTTTTTTTAAAAAAAGTGTAGGATTTTGTTTTTTTCCTTTTCTTAAGGGTTTAGGGTTAGGGTTTAGGGTTTGTTTTGGTTTAGGGTTTAGGGTTTACGGTTAGGGTATAAATTTAGAAAGTTTAGGATTTTTTTGTTTTGTTTTTTTTTTTTTTTTTAAGGGTTTAGGGTTATGGTTTTTTAGGGTTAGGTTTTTTTTTTTTTTTTTTAAAAAAAAGTGTAGGATTTTGTTTTTTTTCCTTTTCTTAAGGGTTTAGGGTTAGGGTTTAGGGTTTGTTATGGTATAGGGTTTAGGGTTTAGGGTTAGGGTATAAATTTAGAAAGTGTAGGATTTTTTGTTTTTGTTTTTTTTTTTTTTTAAGGGTTTAGGGTTATGGTTTGTTAGGGTTAGGTTTTTTTTTTTTTTTTTTTTAAAAAAAAGTGTAGGATTTTGTTTTTTTTCCTTTTCTTAAGGGTTTAGGGTTTGTTATGGTATAGGGTTTAGGGTTAGGGTATAAATTTAGAAAGTGTAGGATTTTTTTGTTTTTTTTTTTTTTTTTTAAGGGTTTAGGGTTATGGTTTGTTAGGGTTAGGTTTTTTTTTTTTTTTTTTTTAAAAAAAAAGTGTAGGATTTTGTTTTTTTTTTTCCTTTTCTTAAGGGTTTACGGTTAGGGTTTAGGGTTTGTTATGGTTTAGGGTTTAGGGTTTAGGGTTAGGGTATAAATTTAGAAAGTGTAGGATTTTTTTGTTTGTTTTTTTTTTTTTTTTTAAGGGTTTAGGGTTACGGTTTGTTAGGGTTTAGGGTTAGGTTTTTTTTTTTTTTTTTTTTTTTTTTTTTTTTTTTTTTAAAGTGTAGGATTTTGTTTTTTTTTTTTTTTTCTTTTCTTAAGGGTTTAGGGTTAGGGTTTGTAAGGGTTTAGGGTTTAGGGTTTGTAAGGGTTTAGGAGGGTTTAAGGTTAGGTTTTTTTTTTTTAGAAAGTGTAGGGTTTCTTTTTGTTTAGGGTTTAGGGTTTAGGGTATAAGGTTAGGACTTTTGTTTTTAGGGTTAGGGTTTCTTTTTTTAGAAAGTGTAGGATTTTTTTTTTTCCTTTTCTTTAGGGTTTAGGGTATAAGGTTAGGACTTTTGTTTTTAGGGTTAGGGTTTCTTTTTTTAGAACGTGTAGGATTCAGAGTTTATTTAAGGGTTTATTATTGTGTTGGTTTTATGGTTATGATTTTAGGATATAAAGTTTAGGGTTGGAGTTTAAGTATTTCTTTAAAAGTAGACGGTCAATTTTAATTTTTATCTTATTTTATTCGTACCCATTTTATTTGTTTGTCCCATTTATTATTTTCAAAAGTGTGATCGTTGGTTTATAACGCTAAACTAATATCGGACATTGATTGATTTTGTTTGACTAACAAAAAAACATTGTAATCCATAATAACACATTCAAAAATATCTATATATATAACCTCTCAAATAAAAAATTAGGACAGGAAAAATTAAAAACAAAAAAAAACACAACATGGCAAAAAAGAACATGGCTTTCAAAAAATTAAAAATACATATAACACTAAATGACACAAAAATACAAACGCCTACACAATTTCAAATTATCAAATGTGTACTAACACAAAAATACATGCAGCATTGTTAAAAACAAAAACACAAATTATATCAAAAATGAAATACCTAGTCCATGAAAACCCCCAAAAAAAAAAAAAAAAAAAAAACAGAAATTTAAGCTTACAAATTACACTAATTCAACAACATTGCAATAAAAAAATATAACACAGTCCAAAAATTATTACAATTATCAATCAAGAACAAATGTCCAAATTATTACAATATATATATAGTTAGTATTTCATTTACATGTTGAAAAAAAAAATGAAATACAAATTTAAGGGGCAAATTACTCACTGACGGTAGGTTGTGGATTTAGGGCTCCTTCTATATATATATACCTGCATATTCGGATTATATTATGGAGAAAGAAAAAAAAAGTTAGCAAATGTATATATATATAACACTAAATTTATCTGCAAATAATATTAAGAACATATAACATGTATATATATCTACTTATTAACTACCGGCGACTGAACACAGAGAGAGAGAGAGAGAGAGAGCCACTGACCGGATCGGAGGAAATGGAACCGACGGCCTAGCCAAGCTGCCGGAGGGACGTCCCAGTAGAGAGAGAAAGAGAGAGAGAGAGAGAGAGAGAGTGAGAGAGAGAGAGCCGGCTGTGAGAGAGGGAGAGCGAGAGAGCTAGAGGGAAGGTCGGTGAGAGAGAGACAGTTGGTGAGAGGGAGAGGTGACGACGCCGGAGCCACGGCAGACAGCTCACCACGCCGGCCGGCTGAGCTCGCCGGAGAGACAGAGAGAGAGAGAGAGAGAGAAGAAATGAGAGAGAGAGAGAGAGAGAGAGCGAGAGAGAAGAAATGGGTAGCTTCCTCTGGAAGCTACCCATTTCTTATATATAAATATATATATATATATATATATATATATATATATATAAAAATTAAATAATATAATATATATTTAATTTATTAATTTTTTTAAACATAAATAATATATATTGTTTGGCCAGGTGGCGCGCGGGAGAATTCCCGCGCAGCATCTGGCCAAACAATTGGAGACGTGTATATAAATACACGTCTCCACACACTACTTTTCATATATTATAATTATATATAAAATATATTATATATATTTAATATATATATATATATATATTTTATCTATTTTATATAAACCCATGCAACTCTAAGTTCATGCAGTGCATGTACTGCATGTACACATGTATAAACCCTAATCCCTAAAACTAAAACATAAACTCATGTTGCAAATTTTTTTTTTTTTTTTTTTTTTTTTTTTTTTTTTTTTTATTTGGGTCTACATATATGCTTCACAAAGTTGGTTTAATTATGCATATAGTACAATATGTTAATTTAGGGTTAGGGTTTACGTACTTATGAGTATACCATATATATATATATATAGAACTCATCATATAAACCCTAATCATAAGTGTATGTATTTTGTATAGCAAAAAACCATAACCCTAAGTGTATGTACTATATATAGCAAAAAACCCTAACCCTAAAATACACGTCCCCCATAGTAGAAATTGTATTTAATTTTAAAAATAATAAATATATCTATATATATAATAAAAAAATAATTATATATATATATATATATATATATATATATATATATATATATTTAAAAAATAATAATTTAATGATCCAAAAAATTAAACTCTAACCCTAAGTGTATATACTATATATAGTTATAAACCCTAACCCATAACCCTAAAAGTATATACTACTTATATATATATATATAAGTATATACTATATACTATATACTATATATATATAAGTATATAAGTATATACTATATATATATATATATATATATATATATATATATATATATATATATATATATATATATATATATATATATATATATATATATATATATATATATATATATATATATATATATATATATATATATATATATATATATAAGTATATAAGTATATACTATATACTATATATACTATATACTATATATATATATATATCCATAGTATATATATATATACTATAGTATATATATATATATAAGTATATATGTATATACCTTTTAATTTCTTTTTTTTAAAAAAAATTATATTATAATATTATATGAATAAATATATATATAATTTATTCAAGTAAGTACAAATACAAACCCATGCAGCCCATGCAGCCCTAAAACTAAACTGTACGTAAACTATAAATTAAAACTCTAACACTAAGTATATATACTAAAATCTAAAACCATAAAAAATAAAAACTAAAACCTAACCATAAAATTAAACTCTAAACCTAAGTGCTAGACTATATATAGCTATAAACTATAATCATGAGGGTACGTACTATATCTAGTCATAAACCCTAACCCTAATCCTCTATCCAAAAGTATATACTATATATATATATATATAGCTATAAAACTGAACCCTAAGTAAATGTACTATAACTATAACTATAACTATAACTATAACTATATATATATATCGGAACAATCTAATTTTGAACTGCTCATGATTTAATATATATATATTTAAAAGTGTACAATAATAACACATGAAAAATATATTGACATTATTATTCATAAAATGTAAAATCAATTAAATTATAACCCATAGCTTTAAGTATATATATTATATATGCATATAAACCCTAACCCATAGTCCTAAGTGTATATATTATATATACCTATAAACCCTAACCCTAATCGTATATACTTTATATATTAGGGTTTACGTAATTATTAGTATACTATATATATATAAATAATGAGCCTAAAAATTATAAGTTCCAAGCATAGAATTTACATATAGCATATAGTTTTCAAAGAAAATGTTATGTGTATAAGTTATGTACACCGTATTTTCATTGATTTGTATGGTTAATAAGATAAGGAGTATTTTTCTTTGAATTTTTATGTTTTAAAAAAGTAACACAACACTTTTTTTTTCTTTTTTTCTTTTTTTTTTTTTTTGAAAAATTAACTGTTTGACACGTGTCCTAGGGGACACGTGTCAAATTGTAACACATTCACAATTGGACGCGTGTAATTATACTCGTGTCCAAATGGACACGTGTACAGAATACACGTGTCCAATTGGACACGTGTAATAATACACGCGTCCAATTGGACACGTGTAATAATACACGCGTCCAATTGGACACGTGTATTCTGTACACGTGTCCATTTGGACACGAGTATAATTACACGCGTCCAATTGGACACGTGTACAGAATACACGTGTCCAATTTGACGGGTGTATGTAATACGCGTGTCCAATTGGACACGTGTATAACATACACGCGCCCAATTGTTTATGTGTCACAATTTGACACGTGTCTCATAGGACACGTGTCAAATTGCACGCGTGTCTACAGTAACCGGTACTGTAGACACGCGTCAAAATGCTACAATTCTTGTAGTGATATATGGAGTACCAAAAACAAATCATATAATAAGAAGAATGAAGCATCCTTTAGAGTTAATCATTCAAAATTCAAACTCTTTAAACAAATTAATCTAACTATTTAATTCTTAAAAAGACTTAATTATTGTGTTAAGAGATCATTGGAATAAGATCTCCTTATTTATCATTGGGCAGACAAAAAAAAAAAAAATCCCTCAAAATGACAAGTTGGTTAATTAATTTATTGATCAATCTCTATGTGTTTTTACATAATTTCTATCTTTTTCTAATTTTCTTTGTTATTATTCTCTCTTGTGTCTCATCGTAAGTGCTTATACAGAAATCATGAAACAATGTTCTAATTATCATAATCTCCATAAAGGTACATAATTCCTATGCATTTTTTAGAAAGCATTACAAACTAGCTATAAGTTTACCCATCATAATTGGAATACATCTAACCATTGTAGCATACTGAAGACAGTTTGCCTACTCTTTAATTAAACGATTTAAAGCATAACTAAATTAAACAAAAGGGTAAAATGATTCACTATATATCGCCATTGGGAAGGAGGAAGAAGATGAAAATGATAGTGAAGCAGGATAAAAATGGAGTCTTATTCATCCTTTATTAATTTATAGCTTAAGATAGTACGTTTAACGTGTAAGTCGAGCCAAACATATAGAAATATAAGTGGAATTAATGCATTTATTGGGCTTACTTGTATAAGAGGGTATCTGATACCCTCTACCTACACTCAAGAGATGTATGAAAATTAGGTTGAAAAAACTCATCAACATTCACTTTAGGCCAAACCCAAAGAGTTTTGGGGCATTCTCCCTATTTTTTACAACTCCTCATTTTATAATATTTTTTGTTCGACTATTTTTAACTTTTAACATTTAACTTTTAGAGAAAATTTGGAATAGAAGCCATGGAAATGCAACCAATGGACTGTAAATAAATATCAAACTAAGAGGCACGACTTCTTGAACATTGCAAAGAGTCTTGTCTACCTCTGCGTAACGCCCCGCCTTTTACAAAAATGTGTAAATGAAAATTTTGTATTTTACGTGACATTACGAAATCATCAGAGTTATAAATTGGCAGTGGAATGTATTTTTTTTTTTTTTTTTTTCTAATGATAACACATCAGAGCATCTAACAAAAATACTTCAAAATATATAAAAAAAAGTGTAATTGAATAATTACACATTAAAAATAGTATTTATGCCATGTATGACACATATAATTTACAATCAAATTACTCAGAATATCATTATTACATATCAATAAATATATAAATATCGTTTTCCAAATATATAAATGGTTAGGATCAAGTAGACACATTTTAATCCAATGGATGAGAGTTGATGCATCTTAGCCTTATCTCCAAGGCACATGAGTTTCATCATTACTAAGGTAGTGCATTCTAGATGTGGGATGTGGGCAACATTTGTGGTGATGAGTGCACAAATCAGAGGAAGTGGGTGATGGGTTGTCCAACCAAAAGAAAATATTAAACAATGCTATATATTAATTTTCGTCTAAAACAGAGATACTATGTTTTGCGGGTGTTTTCGCATCATTAACGAAGTTAAAAAACTATTAAATTTGGAGGGTAGCTAGAAGACTTCGAAACGAGCGTCTCAGTTTTTGAATCAACCAAAACGGAGTTTGTTTGACCCTGTTTTCGTCGTTACAAAGTTTAAGATCCGTTTGAACTTTTATTGAATTGAAACTATAAACGTCTTTTTTTAATCAATGAATATTTAATAAATATTCATATTTATTCTTTTGCCTAATATTAGGTCTTAAAATTAATTTAAGACATTATATTTTATGTTTTAAAATCTGGGGCGCTACATTCCTCCCCCCTTAACAAAATTTCGTCCTCGAAATTCGTAAACTATGCTTTGCATAAAGTTTATATTAAGGGAAAATTTAAATTCCTAAATATTAAGTCTAGTGATACAAATTTTAAGTGCAACATTTAATTATTAAACATGAAACATAACAAACAAGCATACGACATAGTATGACAAAACATAAAACAGTATAGATAAGCATACATCACCCAATACTAACATTTCACACAAAGTGTTTTTCAAACAGTGTTTTATACCTATAGCTCTCGTGTTATTCTTAAACATTTAGGGTCAAATATAACGGTCCTCAAAGCAAATCGTTCTGATACTATTCTGTAACTTACCCAAGTTACAGTATGTCACTAACTATTCACTAGGCCACAAAGCAAAACTGCTCTGATAGTATTCTGTTAAGGGGAAGCGAATGTAGTGCCTCAGATTTTAATACATAAAATAGAATGTCTTAAATTAGATTTCAGACCTAATAATAAGCTAAAAGAATAAAATAAATATTCATTGATTAAAAAAAAAACGTTTATAGTTTCAATTCAGTAAAAGTTCAAACGGACCTTAAACTTTGGAACGATGGAAACAGGGTCAAACAAACTCCGTTTTGGTAGATTCAAAAACTGGAACGCTCATTTCAATGTCTTCTAGCAACCCTCCGAATTTCATAATTTTTCGACTTTGTTAAGGATGCGAAAACACCCGTGAAACATAGTACCTCTATTTTGGACGAAAATTCATGTATAGCATTATTTAATATTTTCCTTTGGTTGCACAACTCATCACCCATATCCTCTTATTTGTGCACTCATCACCAAAAGTGTTGCCCATATCCCACATCTAGAATGCACGACCTTAGTAATGATGAAACCCATGTGCCTTTGAGATAAGGCTAAGATGCATCAACTCCCATCCATTGGATCTGTGACGCCCAGCATTTTCAAGCTCATAAGAAAACATTGATATTGTTGAGGAGACAATATCCTTTTGATTTTTATAAGCAAACCTATAGGTGACTTTTAAGTCTCAAACTTTGACTGAACCAAAACAGGTCAATCGGACTCAGATTTAGTTGATTCAAAGACCGTTGTACTCACAAAATTTGGTGAGAAGTCCACTGGTTGACTTTTTGGGTTTATAGTTGACTATTTAGATGCCAAGTGGCACTTTTAGTTGAACTTTGACCTCTAAATTAGGTTTGATAAATATATTTTTCTGGTTTTTAATTACTCAATATAGTATATATAAAGTTCATACTTGAATCTTGTGAAGTTAGAATTCAATTTGGTAACAGTTGACTTTTTGACCAAAACTGGTGCCTAATTGATCCAACTGTTGAATTTTTAGCAGAAATGAGTTAGAAGCTTAACACTAGCCGGCCCAAATATCTTCCAGATCTGTATTTTTGTTTTTGACTCTCCTTTGTGGCTAAGCCATCATGAGAGAAAGAGAGAAAGTTGGTTTAAATTTCATTTCTTTTATCATCATGCAAATGCACTACCTTAGTAATGATGAAACCCATGTACCTTGGTGATAAGGCTAAGATGCATCAACTTTCATCCATTGGATCGAAATAAGACTACTTGATCCTAACCATTCATTCTCCTATAAATAGAACCAAAGTGGAAGGATGCAATACCCATTAAGCTTCACTCACACACACACACACCTACAACCAAGAGAGAAAATTGTGAAGTTGTATAGTTTTGTGTGGTTCAAAGCTTGAAGTATGCTAGGAAGTATTTTGGTAAGTTTCCAATCATTAGTTTCATTGATCTTATGACCTTTGTAAAATGATAAAAATATTCTTGTTAATATATATATATATATATATATATATATATATATATATATATATATATATATATATATATATATATATATATATATATATATATATATATATATATATATATATATATTTATCGATTTTATCATTTGCATTCCTTTAAGGAGGCTCTGCCACCTGATTACCCTACCCCTTACATCATAATATCATTATATATATATATATATATATATATCCGCATCTATATAAACTGTTAAGATTCATGTTTGAGCGTTATGTCACCAAGAGCTGCACTATGTTTCAGTGTTTAAACATGAATCGTTGATCGTATTTACTTTTATTTTCCTTATGATATATTTTAAATCCTTTAAGTTCGTATTTGGTGGTATTGGTCATATAGCCTCGTCACCAAATCATGAACCAAGGTTTTAAGATTGTTATAAGTGATCATCTCAAAAATAATGAAGTGATGGATAATAATAAATTTAAAAAGATGAGTGTCTATAAACAATATTTTGTTTAATAGATAATTGATATATATTTCATTGTGTGGATTGATTTATATGCAGAAAAAGGAGCTAAATAACACAAAGGAGTGTAAGTATGGATGTACTTACTGAGGAATGATTCTATGTTTCATTAGGATTGTATGGTGTATGTTCATTGCATGAGTGTTTGTTCATGCATTGCATGTTGTGTCCAATTAATAAAATGGCTGAGGAGATAGCCATCAATGAGCTGATGTAGTAGTAAGTGGAAGGAAGGTTAATCAGTGGACCCAGAGGGTTCAGAGTGACCCAGGGGTGTCCGAAGTCCTAATATATAACTAATGCTGGAACCGGTAAGATTCCAGTGCAAACAGGTAAGACTTTAAGTGGGAGGCAAAGGACGTGAATGGGTTCAGATAACCTAGGACGAGAGATCTGAAGAAAGATGATCATAAAATACAAACTAGCTAAATGGTTACTACGATGCATACTCATACAACCTTTACATTTACATTATTTATGAACTGTTATTAGTTTGATGATAACTTAGATATGAAAATAGATGACTCACTTGTTTGTCTATGCAAATATGATGACGCCATATTTGCATAGTTACTGATGCAGATCTAGAAGAGGAAGGCATAGACTCATATGCCAGTTTTAATGGTTTATGAATCCATTGCTGAAGGAATATGTGCTAGCTTAGAAAGTGCTAGTCATATTTATGTGTGTTTCATTTCATGGCTTGTAATAATTATGACTATGTTTTGTTTAGCATATTTTTATGTTGTATGTTTATGTGCCGTTTGTGGCACTTATTTTTAATGCACCTAGTGTGCAAATGGCGTGTAATGATAACCTAAGCAACTTTTAATTAATGCATCGAAGTATTTCAGTCAGCTCTAACGTGTTATGCTATCAATTCCTAAGACTTTAGAAGAACAAAATATATTACGCTGTGAGAGTTATATCTGATGTAATAACGTCACGCGGAAACTGGAGGTTTCTGCTTACGAATTTGCTGGCTCAAATTTGGGGTGTTACAGGATCAAAATGTGTCTACTTGATCCTAACCACTCATTCTCTTATAAATACCATCAAGCTTCACACACACACACACACGGCCAAGAGAGAAGAAGTTCTCTAAGCTCCCCCTCTCTACTCTTCTTGCTCGACCAATACCCAGAAAATAAAAAGAAAACTAGAAAATTTGACTGACCAGAACTGAGTCATAACGAACTTGGATTGAGTCAAACCAAAAAGAGAAAGTATTTGTCTTGAATTTTTCTATCTACCCTCAAAATTTCACGTCAATCGAGAAGTAGGTCGGAGTAAGCTAGCCTCCATTTGGACGGAAATCCTGAAATCAAATAGAAGATAAATGGACTTTGTTTCAGAAATTGTTTGGTAAGTTTTCTGAAACAAAAGTTCTTTTATCATCTATTTGATTTTAGGATTTCCGTCCAAATGAAAGGCTACTTACTCCGACCTACATTTTGATGGTCAAGCCTAGTCCGATTGACGTGAAATTTTAAGGGTAAATAGAAGACTTCAAAACAAACAATTTCTTTTTTTGGTTCGACTCAATCCGAGTTCATTATGACTCAGTTCTGGTGAGTCAAAATTTCTGATTTGCTTTCTATTTTATGGGTACTGGCCGGGCAAGAAGAGTAGAGAGGGAGAGCTTAGATGACTTATTTTCTCTTGGCTGTGTGTGTGTGAAACTTGATGGGTATTGCATCATTCCACCTTGGTTCTATTTATAAGAGAATGAATAGTTAGGATCAAGAAGACACATTTTGATCCAATGGATGGGAGTTGATGCATCTTAACCTTATCTTCAAGGCACACGGGTTTCATCATTGCTAAGGTAGTGCATTCTAGATGTGGGATGTGGGCAACACTTGTGGTGATGAGTGCATAAATCAAAGGAAGTGGGTGATGAGTGCATAAATCAAAGGAAGTGGGTGATGAGTGCATAAATCAAAGGAAGTGGGTGATGAGTTGTCCAACCAAAGAAAAATATTAAATAATGCTATATATGAATTTTCGTCCAAAACAGAAGTACTATGTTTGGCGGATGTTTTCGCATCCTTAACGAAGTCCAAAAACTATGAAATTCAAGGGTAGCTAGAGGATTTTGAAATGAGCGTGTCAGTTTTAGAATCGACCAAATCAGAGTTTGTTTAACCCAGTTCCGTCGTTCCAAAGTTTAAAGTTCGTTTGAACTTTTATTGAATTGAAACTATAAACGTCTTTTTTTAATAAATGCATATTTATTTTCAAAATATTCATATTTATTCTTTTGCCTTATTATTAGGTCTTAAATCTAATTTAAGACATTATATTTATGTCTTCAAATCAGGAGCGCTACATTCCTCCCCCTTTACAAAATTTCGTCCCCGAAATTTGTAAATTATGTTTCGCATAAAGTTTATATTAAGGAAAGATTTAGATTCCTAAATCTTAAATCTAATGATACAGATTTTAAGTGCAACATCTAATTATTAAACATGGAATATAACAAACAAGCATACGACACAGTATGACAAAACATAAAACAATATTGATAGGCATACATTTTTTAAAAAATGTTTTATATCTATAGCTCTTGTGTTATTCTTAGACATCTAGGATCAAGTGTAACGGTCCTTAGAGCAAACCGCTCTGACAACCATTCTGTAACTTACCCAAGTTACAGTATGACACTGATTGTTCACTAGGCTACAGAGCAAATCGTTCCGATACCATTCTGTTAAGAGGGAGGTATGTAGTACCCCCAATTTTAAGACATTTACCCTCTCGAGCTCCCTTTGAAATGACTTGACTTCATCTTCCACTCTAGAAGGGAAACTTGCTCCTTCTATGAGTTGGGGGAGTCGTTGTAGGAGAAAATTCACAACACTGTCGGCCATTGTTGCTTATCTTGCTTCCACAAAACAAGAACGATACATGATAAGTAAGTAAAATAACTACATTAATTGATTGAATAAAAGCAGCTCTTAAACTTCTTCCCGGTTTCCAACGCCCAACAGCAAGCCACAAGGTATTGAGAAAGACTTACTGGGGTCAATAAAATATACAGCTCTGAATATGCCCTATTATGGATAACTTCTTCCTGAATTCCAACTGCAATTCAAAAATTAATCAATTTTATGTAACCCTTAAATTAAAAATAAAATCCATTTTGAGTTAAACGTGGGAACTCACCTTTCATTTAATTTTGGTTACCACATGATTGAAAAAATTAATCTGATCTCTCTCTCTCTCTCTCTCTCTCTCTCTCTCTCAAAAGTTGCCTAGTCCCCTTGACCCCTTCCTCTCTTTCCATTGCTGTGAAAAAAAAAAAAAAAGAAAAAAAAAACGATTGGGATGTTAATTAGTTTGATTTTTTTTTTTTGAAAGTTTTATTCAAATTAGAATGTTTAATATGACTTATTGTTAAGTTTGAAAAATATATTCTTGTTATAGATCTAATAGGTTATGAAACATCCCATTTACATCTTGGACTATGTTCAAACTATTCTTTCTATTATTACACACAACAAAATATATCGTTCTTATTCATTTGCTTACGCCGATGAAAAGAAAATTCAGTACATCAATTTTTTTTTTTTGTTCTTTTCCCATATCCTTAGCTTACCGGACATGAAAATCTGAAAGAAAAAAGTGATTGGAACATTTCTTTTTTGTTGCGCTTGTCGATCAATTGATCGCAGAACACAGTTTGCGAATTTCACCATCAGTACTACCTTTGACCCCAATGTTGCTCATCTTCACCATGGACTTTCCAAACTCTACACTGAAGCTTAACCCAAGCAGGCCTCTCAACCCCAAGAAACGCTGAACAAAAGTTTGGGTGGAGGCATCGGTCCATAGCTTCTGATCTGACTCCAGAACTCCCCGGCCGCTCCTCAAGTTTGTGAAGAAAGATGTGTCGAATCTATTTGGGCTGCCTGTGTCTAGTCCGACACGCGTTGTCCCGTCTCCATTTTGTGGGCAGAGCGCTCGTAGTTGAGGAAGGAAAGCGGCATCAATGGTGGGATCCGGACCATTTCCGGTTGTAGTGAAGTTATATAGTCTGTACCTGAATAACTGGCAAGCTGATGTCCCAATGGTGTGCCCACCTTATCATCACAAAAAAATGCATACAATTCAAATCTAAATATTTAAGGAAATCAAATTTTAAGCATATATATATACAAAGTATTGTTTTTACATATCCAACCAAATTAATCAAATTTATGCTTAGTTTGTTTTGGTGTAAAATCATTTAAAATGAGTTTTTTTAGAAAAATGACATTTTTTGGCATTTGGCTCATACGGAAAATCAACAAAATATTTCTTTATTTTCATATAATCTAAAGAGATGCGGTGAAGATAAAGACGACGAAAATGAGTTGCAAAGAAAGAGTGTTCAAAAGAGTAAGTGATAATAAAAGATATTCGATGGTGAGATTGAAATTCATGAGTGCAATTGCATGCGCCCATATTGATATGGACAAACAATTGTGAGAGGCCTTGGTCGGGCAATCCAAGACCTGCTTAGACAAGTTGACTCATAAAGAGCCTTCTCATAATAGCCTGCCTAGAAGAGTGTGAGAGCAATGTAAAATGGTTTATGCTTCTGTGAGGCATAAATCATTTTACGTCTAATAAAGATTATTTCTTTAGTCAACTGAAAATATGTTCAGATCGACCAATATTTTACGTCACATATGACCATCCTGCAATAGGTTGAGCTCAAGTTGACCAATGAATAGGATCCTCTCATTTTCAAATGAAATGGATAATATTTATTTTATGATCATTTAACGTTAGTATATCTAAACGATTTAAATGATGTCACATTATTTAAATTTTTTAAAATACGTATTAATATTAATTTTATGTAGACAAATAGATGCATTATATCACTTTAAATCCCGATTAGGAAATATAGAAAAATCCTTGTCATCCCGTTCATAGTGAGCTCAACCTCATATTGATATTGTAACGAACTGTAGTGAATATATAGTATATCTGCGTTAATATAAATATTGCTTACCAACAAGGGTGACAAGATCCTGAGTGTTGAGACCCTTTGCGGCAAACTTTTGCTTTTGCACATCAATGGAGTCAGTGAAGCCAGGCAAATTTGCAGCATCGGTGGCCAACGATACACGACCATCTCTGCGTCCAGTGGGCACCTGCCAAGTCGGTCCAATTGTCTGGAGGGGAAAAAATGCAGGAAATCATCAATGGAGGCATGGAGCTACCATACATATATGGCAAATAAAAACATGGGAAATAATTACCAGAACAACAGAATCGCGGGCAGCAAGGGCAAGAATATCAGCACAAGAGACAACCCCAGGACACGCAGCCTCAAGCTGTGCCTTGGCATCGTCAATGACCTCAAATCCTCTCAACGAACGGTTGGGTGCGGCTGTTTTCTCGGCGTTGGGCCCGTCAACAAGCACAGAAGCGTCGCAGCCCTGAACGAAGCAGTCATGAAAATGCATCCTCAACAGTCCGGGAGCGACTGTGGGATCGGACCGGAAATGAGCTTGAACCGTGGAGCGGACAATGGATTCGGCTCGAGGGCATGTGGCAGCATAGAACCCGACGCGTGTGGCTTGGGCATTCGCAAAAGAGGCACCTAATCCGAGCAGGAGAAACGCCAAAAGGAATGTTCGGCTAGAAAGTCCACTACTTTCCATTTTTGATACGGTGAAAAGAAGAAAGAAAGCTCTTAATTTGCTTTGGCTTGGGATGATAGGGATGTTGTGGGAAAGGAGAGGTCGATCACATGTTCTTATAGAGGATAATGTGAGGTCAAAGGTCGGAGAAGAAAGTAAGCAAAGCCGGCGGGAAAGTTCCGCGCACACTGAAGTACGTCGGTAGAGCTGACCACGGAGATGCAGTAAGCCTGATGGGCCTTTGTCTTGTAATGATTGTGGGGTTGCATGGTACTATATATGCCGCGTAAGAATTAGTCGTCGTGGAGGATAAAGTAGATATATAGATTGTCCATTAATTTAGAGATAAAGACAATGAGGAGGAATAAGATAATGGCGGTAATATCTCAGCCACGAAAATGATTGAAGGATCACCTTTCAATTCATGCATATCTCATATTTGAGAAGCTATAAACAGATCAGATAATTGACAAGAGCAAGAGGAAGGGGAGAAAAGTTCGAAATAAAAATATTTGTCGTGCACAAGAGCAGCCTCAATCCATCCAATTCTACTCAGCACAAGAGTACAAGAAAAGCGGGCAAATGTTTTAGAGAAATTATGTTTGAAGAAATTATAATTATTATTTTTTTATTATTTTTATTAAATCATATCAACATACATATAAAAATCAAACTAAAAGTTTGAGTTCTAGCTATGGTCACATTAGAGTTTCTGTGGCCGGACAATTTAAGAAGTAGAATCTCAAACTTGAAAAATAATTTACAGTTTTGAAATAAAAAAATTATTTTATAAAAATTAAAAAAGATTCTCTGATAATCAAAAATATTTTCAGTTTAATTAACTACTATTTTTTATTGTTTCAGACACTGAAAAATAGAAAAAACAACTTTTAAAAAAAATTTTACGTCAAAATAAACGAAGCATAATTAAGTAACAAATAATTGATTTATTTATTTTTTTGGTCATTTGGATGGGATCTTGAATCTTGGAACTATCACTATCCAGTATCCACTATTTGAAAAGAAAACCCAAACAGAAAACGACAGCATCGATCGGATCAGTATATATAAGTACGTATCAATCATTAGAATACGCATTTTTCGCATTTTCCTGCATTTCATAATTGTGGTTAGAAAAATAAGACACTTTTAATTACGTAACTGAGAAAGAAGAAAAGGAAAAAGAGAAAGAAAATCAGATCTTATTTCACTTTAACTGTTCAAAACTGATGATGCAGATATAGCCTAATTGGGGTAATTTTTGAGTGCACTGCAATATATTGGCCACAACTTTAATTACGAGTATCCGATTCGCGCATTTGACTCCAATTTGAAAAGCTCTTTTTGGCGCGCACGTCGTGGCCACCAGCTACGCTTGGTGCACCTCATTTTGATCCCAACATTTGCTGTTTTCCTTTCGAAAACCTTAATTTTAGATTTTTTTTTTTTTTTTTTCCTTTTATGGTAACTTTTCGTTTACCGTTTAGGAGGTGATTTTGAACCCGATTTGGGCCAAATTTTTGGCAGCCGACTTATTTCATTCCATATTTCGTTTTAATAATGTTATTAGGGTTTTGTTATTTTTGGCAATTTTCAGCTATAATAGTCCGACTTGTAGGCGTTTTTCGACAGACAATTGAATATTGATCGATATTTTTTCTTAGAGTTTCTCTCTGTGTTATGGGATAATTTTTCTGTCTTCTTCCTTGCAAACTACCTGTTAATTAGCCTATAGAATAATCATTATTCTGTCCAGAGTTAACTGCCTGGTCTACGTCTTGTGGTGGGTGTAATATATATATATGTGGAGAGAAAATGCTACATTTACATTTATCTTTACAAGGTTAGTTGATTTGACAGTACATATCAGTTCTTCTTAATTTTTTTTTTCTTTTTTTTCTTTTTAACAAGAATTAATCTAAAAGCTGATAAATTCTATAATTTTTCCTTTTCATATATGTTGCCGGTTGCTTAGCCGGCCTGTATGTTCCACATGTATTTAGCAAAATTATGTTACAATTCTCTCGTGTTCTCGTGCTTTTTATAGTGAGAGCATTGTTTTTTATTTAAGAAATAAAGAGTTTGAATATTTGTAAATCCATCAATTTTTTTTTTCTGTAAAATAGATAACATAAACAATATGAAATATAATTATAACCCTAGACAAATATTTTTGAAAAAGTAGTGAGAACAAAAAAAAAAAAGTGATTTGGGATAGGTGTGATTATCACGGCCAGAATTATTTTATTATTATTATTATTTTTGGCTCATTATTTTGGTCTTGAACTTTTAAATTGTGAGGTATAATTGTACGGAAACAGAGACTAGTTATGGCATTTTCCTAAAGATTTCCCTTCTTCTTTCTCCCTCTCTCTCGTCGCATAAAATATTTTTTTTTAATAAGTATATAAAAGAAGAATTACGAACAATTAAGAATAATAAGTTAGGAGTGGATAACTCAATAATAAACAACAGAACGGCAGAACATTTCAAAAAAAAAAAAAACACAAAACAAAACAAAAATTAAAATAAAATGCATCAAATCAATGGCACACACATAAATATATGTATAAAACATTTTACTATGAAGCCTATGCATTTCAAGAATGAAATAATTCGCATTGAAGTGGGAAATAAGTCTTTTAAATGTAGTTTACCGGTCAAAATCATCGTTTATATATATATATATATATATATATATATATAGATTCGAACATGATTTTGAGGTCAAAACTGGGAGAAGAAGTAAGCAAAGGAGCGCGGTGGGGGGTTCCACACTCCAAGTCCAGACTGAAGCAGCAGTTGGGGCTCACTTTTGTCTAGGGTTGGCAATTCGGGTCGACGAGTCGGGTTCGTGTCGGCCCGGTTGACCCGATTACACAATCGGGTCTGACACGAACCCGACTAGATTATTAATCGAGTTGAATTTTTGAACCCAAATAAGACTCGTCTGCGAGCTGTGTTACCTGAACACGACTCAAGTAACACGTTTACTTTCAACCAAACCTTGAAATCTGAATTGGTGAATCCTTGATTGATCAGAAAAGTAAAGAACTGAGAAGAGAATCCAATGTTTATCAAAACAAAATCAATACAAGCATTAACAAATCTAATTGGAAATTCACCTAAATCGGCACAGGACCAAACTACTGAAGGGTGAAAGTTGTATAACACTGAAGTGAAAATCTGGAAGAAATTCAAGAGAAGATGAGAACCCAAGAAGTGCAGCCGTGCGGGAGTGCGGACTGCGGGCGACGGATGTGCATCGTGCGGGCCGGTGCTGCTACGCCGACTAGCGGGCTAGGGTTCTGACTGCAGAATGCGGGCGACGAGCGTGCGCTGTGCAGGTGGTGCGGCTACGCTGACTAGCGGGCAAGGGTCTCGACTACAAAGCGCGGGCGACGAGCGTGTGTTGTGCGGGTGGTGCGGCTACGCCAACTAGCGGGCTAGGGTTCCAACTGTGGAGTGTGGCGACGGGCGTGCGCCGTGCGGGGCTGCTAGCCGGTGCAGCTACGTCGACTAAGGGGCTAGGGTTCCGATTCGTTCTTACTTTCTCAGTTTCTCAGCTTTCTCCAATTCTTTGTTTCTAGATTCTTCAATCTTCATTGTTCTTCTACAGTCTACGTTTTGTGACTTACTGACTTGTCTTTCGGACTTCGGCCTTTCTTCCTCTTTTTTATTTTTTATTTTAAAAAAAAACCGTTTCTAATCGTGTATGACGGGTCAACCCGCAGGTTGACCCGCCAAACACGATTTTAATCGGGTTGACTTGATTATGACCCGAACCCGATTACAATAAACTCAAACCCTATTTTTCCGTGTCGTGTTCGTGTCGGGTTCGCGGGTCGTGTCAAAAATTGCTAACCCTACCTTGTCTTGTCTCCATTATGATTTGGGGTTTGCATCGCATGCTCTACTATTCCGCGTAGTTTTTTCTTTTCTTTTTATTTATGTATTTTTATTTTTTTGTTGGTACTGAAAAACTAGTTTTTATTTATTTATTTTTATTTTTGTTAGGTAAGAAAAACCTAGTTAGATTGTCAGGATAGAGAAAAAAAATACGAGGAATAATTAAGATAAACGGTAATAATAGATTTGTTTGGCAAAGACATGTATAGAACAGAACATAGTAGTAGGTTGTTAATTTTGGAATTTGTAAAAAGTGATGATGTTATATAAAATAGAAAGAATTTGTATAAAAAAGTGAAAAAGTTTTGTATTGTAGTAAATTTTTTTATTTAAATAGTAATAAAAAATTATTGATGTGATATAAAAAGTGAAAAAAGTAAGAATATTTTGATATTGATTAGTAGGGGAAAATATAAAAAAGTGAAAAAAAAAAAAAAAAAGAAGTACGTGAACAGTAACAGCATTACTCTATTCTGTTTGGGTGCTTGGCAAGCAAGCCCAATTATTGAGGTTGCTGGTCACAGGCAATCACCTAGTTAACACACTGTTAACTCTCTTATATATACTCCATTTGTTTCAATAAAAAAATTTTCCGTTATAAAATATTTTCAAAAAAATTATTTTTAGAAAATATAATTTCTTTGAAATTATTTTTCATCGTTTGACTCATATGAAAAATCATCGGTGACGAGATTTCATCATTTGACCAGTAGGATTTTGACCACTTTTACTAGATTTCGGTGACGAAGGCCAGAATTCGGCGGCAGTAGCCAGATTCCGACCAATTTTGCCAGAATTTGGCCCAGTACCACCAAATTCTGGACAAACTAGCCGGAATCTAGCACAGTACAACATGCATGATTCCCGTGAAGGTGATTGGAATCTGGCAATTTGTAACGGAATTTAGCAAACTAGCTTAATTTCGGCTGTATTGGATAGATTTCGACCAGTTTCGCTAGAATCTAGCCATTTGTGCTGGCCGGATTCTGGTCGTACTAGCCAGATTCCGACAAATTGGCCGAAATCTAGTCAATGGAATCCGGCGACGGTGACAGATTCCAACGAACGAGTGCCAGATTCTGGCACTAGTTGGATTTCGACGGCGATTATCGACATTGGAGATCGAATACCAAAATTCAAAGACCTTCGGCGGTAGATTCTAGCTACCAATATACTTAGATGCCCCGTGGTAGTGGATTCCTACAAATGTGTTTACAAGAATGAAAAGTTTAAATCCGAAAAATGATTTACAGTTTTTAAAATTGTAAATCGTTTTCTAAAAATTAAATATGCTTTTATAGTCAAATTGAAAATGATTTTTGTTGACCATCATTTTTCGGTTGTACCAAACACTGAAAAATACAAACTAGGATCGATAGTTTGACCTTTGAGGATGGAATGTTCGGTAACCACCATAAATTACAATCTTGAAAGCTCTTACTGTACCTTAATCACAAGCTTAAACAAAACTCTTAGTGGTCTTAAAAGCCCTAATAAACAACATACATCAAGCATGAAAAGTTTCTGTTGGATGTGAAGAGTTGCATTACTTCACATCAGCCAGTTTAAAATGAATATACTTGATAAATAGGTGTAAAGAGTAGCATTAGTCCATATTTTGAGTATACCTAAATTCAAAGCATGACATTCTATTTTGAGCCAATATTGTTTTACTGTTGCATGTTTGCCTTGGCTTAAATTTTCGTGTAAGTGCTTTTATGGTCCGAGAAACTCTAAAGTTTTAGATTTGATTTTTGTTATTGATTAATTTGATCCCAATCGATCGATCTCTTAGTCAAAAGTAGTCTTATTTAAGTGTCCAATGAGTTCTGATTAGGTTAAAGGTTAGTTGACCTAAGCCATCGTGTTTTTCAAGGATTAGGTAAAATGACAGTACAATAATTATAATGGGAAGTAGCATGGCATGGAATCTTCATTGGTGCCAACGAGTAATATATATCTTCAACTTCACATCAAACAAACTACGGCAATGAAACATGTAAAAAAAACATTTATTAGTTGTTTTGTTCGGCTCCTTCTCTCTCTCTCTCTCTCTCTGTCTCTCAGAGAATCAAAATAGAAAATTAATAAATTGCCTGCAGCTGAGTTTAGCTTATATATGCTCGTGACATTGTCTTGTGAAATTCCAACCGATTTTCATTGCTCTGTTCCTTGACTTAAATTCTCCTGGTGGCTCACTGTTTTGATTTGTTAATAAATTTGTAGCATGTAGATTTGTCACATGAAACTGCCTGCTGACCATAGAACACCACTAGCTATCTTATAACAACTGAGCATGAGCTGGACCCTTCAAGTTTGTACGTAACATGCACCCTCACATTCAATTAATACATTACCTATTATATATACCTCTCCTCTCGTCTTTTTCTTCGCTTTTTGGATCAGACAATTGCATACTAGAGGACAATGATCCTCTCTATTTAAAGTGATGTTGTATTTAATGACGTATATGATATCATATCATTTAAAAATTTTAAATGCATATGGCATGTCACACTTTTTCATCTCATGATATCATGTACACTATTAGATTTGTAAAATAAAATCTTAACTATATTGAATTTAAGTACACTGGCAAACATGCACAGTAAAACAGTATTTGCTCAAAATATATAGAGTGTAATGCATTGAATTTAAGTTTACTTAAAATATTGAGTAATGCTACTCTTCGCATATATTTATCACGTATATCCATTTTAAACTGGTTGATGTGGCGTATATTCATTTTAAACGGTGAGCCCACATGACCCATATATCGAGCCTAAGATTAATCCGTTAATTAACTTGGGAATTCTGCACGTGCGAAATTAAACCTAGCTAGGCCATCGAATTTCATGTTACGTGGTCAAATTTGACGCAACTTTTCTTCAAAAACAAGCATTAATACGCTTAATTTCTCATATTCTTGCCTGCTTTCTACAGGAGAAAATCTAGAATGACATAAAAGATGTTGAGTCATGATCATGAAGTGCAAGATTAGGATACATTTCACGTGAATTTGACTTTGTCATTCATATTCAGAAAAGGGCAATTTATTTTTACTTTTATATTACTCTTAATTAATCCGACCCGGGCCACCTCCCTTTTAGAAACTAAGTGATTTTCATAAATCAATTTAGAAATCAAGTGATTAACTTTAAAGTGATTTCACTTTGACCCTTAAAGAGTCCGAAGGAGGCATGATTTGTACAATTATGACGATATAGAATGCAGTTAATTAACGCTCGGGAATTCTGCGCGTGCGAAACATGGAATCAATTTTCAAGGCATAATTGTGCTATACAACATTACAAATAAGTCATCCAATATCACTATAAAAAGGTAAATCACAACAAAGTAAATTGGACTTTTTGGCTATGCTAGGGTTGTATAATCGATTACGGTTGCGATTACTTTTTCATAACTGTAACTACAATCGGAGTATCCAATTATTACTAACCGCCGGTAATTCGATTATTAACTGAATAACTAGTTTTCATACCTTTTTCTTTTCTTTTCTTTTTATTTTGTTTATTTTTTAATCTAATATCCAATCTATCATTCAATATTCAATTCTAAATAGTAAATACCAGTGGACGTGCATAATTTCATTTATCATTCACCTTTCATTTATCTTAATGAGCTCACAATCAAGTCCATATATTAAATAAAATGATTGCAAAGAAAATCAAACAAACAAATATTATAAAATATAATGACAATTGTATTATTATTAAAATATGATGAAAATTTTAAAAAAAATATCAAACCTTCATTATTAAAAAACTTAAGATGGTTAATTTATTGAATTAAAGGTTGAGTTTGGGATTCATCTACAATAAATATAATTATTTGTGTGTGTTTGTGTATATATATATATATATAAAACCCGGTTACCAGTTACCCGATTATTAACAGGTTTTTCAAAACCCGATAACCGGTAACTGCAGCTGGGGTACCCAGTTATCCGGTTCTCAGGTTGCGATTATTTTTTATTTTTCGGTTATTCAATTAACGGTTGTTGACAGTTATTAATAGTTACTGATTATTAGCAATTAATAACTGCTCCGCTTGTTAACCCTTAGCTCCTGCTGCCCAAGAATTAGAGCTAAACATTAGAGTTATTTGCATTGGTATCTTACGACAGACTCCATATTCTTTTCCTTTCTGGAGATGCAAATTAATTAGTGTTATACACGAGAAAAACTTTCCTGATATATCGTTCTTATTCATTTGCTTACGCCGATGAAAAGAAAATTCAGTACATCAATTTTTTTTTGTTCTTTTCCCATATCCTTAGCTTACCGGACATGGAAATCTGAAAGAAAAAGTGATCGGAACATTTCTTTTTTGTTGCGCTTGTCGATCAGTTAATCGCAGAACACAGTTTGCGAATTTCACCGTCAGTACTACCTTTGACCCCAATGTTGCTCATCTTCACCATGGACTTTCCAAACTCTACACTGAAGCTTAACCCAAGCAGGCCTTTCAACCCCAAGAAACGCTGAACAAAAGTTTGGGTGGTGGCATCGGTCCATAACTTCTGATCTGACTCCAGAACTCCCCGCCCGCTCCTCAAGTTTGTGAAGAAAGATGTGTCGAATCTGTTTGGGCTGCCTGTGTCTAGTCCAACGCGCCTTGTCCCGTCGCCATTTTGTGGGCAGAGCGCTCGTAGTTGAGGAAGGAAAGCGGCATCAATGGTGGGATCCGCACCATTTCCGGTTGTAGTGAAGTTATATAGTCTGTACCTGAAAAACTGGCAAGCTGATGTTCCAATGGTGTGCCCACCTTATCATCACAAAAAAATGCATACAATTTAGTTCAAATCTAAATATTTAAGGAAATCAAATTTTAAGCGTATATATATATATATATACGAAGTATTGTTTTTACATATCCAACCAAATTAATCAAATTTATGCTTAGTTTGTTTTGGTGTAAAATCATCTAAAATGAGTTTTTTAGAAAAATGACATTTTTTGGCATTTGGCTCATACGGAAAATCAACAAAATATTCTTTATTTTCATATAATCTAAAGAGATGCGAGGAAGATAAAGACGATGAAAATGAGTTGCAAAGAAAGAGAGTGTTTAAAAGAGTAAGTGAAAATAAAAGATATTCGATCGATGGTGAGATTGAAATTCATGAGTGCAATTGCATGCGCCCATATTGATATGGACAAACAATTGTGAGAGGCCTTGGTCGGGCAGTCCGAAACATGCTCAGACAAGTTTGCTCATAAGGAGCCTTCTCATAAACCATTTTACGTCTAATGAAGATTATTTATTTAGTCAACTGAAAGTATGTTCAGATTAACCAATATTTTACGTCACATATGACCATCCTGCAATAGGTTGAGCTCAAGTTGACCAATGAATAGGATCCTTTCATTTTCAAATGAAATGGATAATATTTATTTTATGATTAAAATTTAACGTCAATGTATAAACGATATAAATAATATCACATTATTTAAATTTTTTAAAATACGTATTAATATTAATTTTATGTAAACAAATAGATGCATTATATCACTTTAAATCCCGATTAGGAAATATAGAAAAATCCTTGTCATCCCGCTCATAGTGAGCTCAACCTCATATTGATATTGTAACGAACTGTAGTGAATATAGAGTATATCTGCGTTAATATTAATATTGCTTACCAACAAGGGTGACAAGATCCTGAGTGTTGAGACCCTTTGCGGCAAACTTTTGCTTTTGCACATCAATGGAGTCAGTGAAGCCAGGCAAATTTGCAGCATCAGTGGCCAACGACACACGACCATCTCTGCGTCCAGTGGGCACCTGCCAAGTCGGTCCATTTGTCTGGAGGGAAAAAAATGCAGGAAATCATCAATGGAGGCATGGAGCTACCATACATATGGCAAATAAAAACATGGGAAATAATTACCAGAACAACAGAATCGCGGGCAGCAAGGGCAAGAATATCAGCACAAGAGACAACCCCAGGACACGCAGCTTCAAGCTGTGCCTTGGCATCGTCAATGACCTCAAATCCTCTCAACGAACGGTTGGGTCCGGCTGTTTTCTCGGCGTTGGGCCCGTCAATAAGCACAGAAGCGTCGCAGCCCTGAACGAAGCAGTCATGAAAATGCATCCTCAACAGTCCGGGAGCGACTGTGGGATCGGACCGGAAATGAGATTGAACCGTCGAGCGGACAATGGATTCGGCTCGAGGGCATGTGGCAGCATAGAACCCGACGCGTGTGGCTTGGGCATTCGCAAAAGAGGCACCCAAGCCGAGCAGGAGAAGCGCCAAAAGAAATGTTCGGCTAGAAAGTCCACTACTTTCCATTTTTGATACGGTGAAGAGAAGAAAGAAAGCTTCTAATTTGCTTTGCCTTGGGATGACAGGGATGTTGTGGGAAAGGAGAGGTCGATCACATGTTCTTATAGGATAATGTTAGGTCAAAGGTCGGAGAAGAAAGTAAGCAGAGCTGGGGGGGGAAAGTTCCGCGCACACTGAAGTACGTCGGTGGAGCACGATGCAGTAGGGGCCCTTGTCTTGTAATGATTGTGGGGTTGCATGGTACTATGCCGCGTAAGAATTAGTCGTCGGGGAGGATAAAGTGGATATATAGATTGTCCATTAATTTAGAGATAAAGACAATGAGGAGGAATAAGATAATGGCGGTAATATCTCAACCACGAAAATGATTGAAGGATCACCTTTCAATTCATGCGCGCATATCTCATATTTGAGAAGCTATAACAGATGAGATAATTGACAAGATCGAGCAAGAAGAAGGGGAGAAAAGTTTCAAATAAAAATATTTATCGTACGTTCACAAGAGCAGTCTCAATCCATCCAATTCTACTCAGCACAAGAGTAGAAGAAAAGGGGGTAAATGTTTTAGAGAAATTATTTTTCAAGAAATTATAATTATTTTTTTTAATATTTTTATTAAATCATATCAACATATATATAAAAATCAACCTAAAAGTTTGAGTTCTAGCAATGTTCCCGTCAGAGTTTTTGTGATCTGGCAATTTAAGAAGTAGAATCTCAAACTCGAAAAATAATTTACAATTTTCAAAAATGAAAACTATTTTATAGAAATAAAAGATTTTTTGATTAACCGAAAATATTTTTAGTTTGACCACTATTTTTCATCGTTCCAAATGCTAAAAAATAGAAAAAACAATTTTCTTAGAAGATTTTATGTCAAAATAAATGAAGCATAATTAAGTAACTAGTAATTTATTTATTTATCTGGTCATTTGGATTGGATCTCGAACCTTGGAACTATCACTGTCCAGTATCCAATATTTGAAAAGAAAACCCAAACAGATCGAAAACGATATATAGCATCGATCGGATGAGTATATATAAGTACGAATCAAGCATTAGAATATGCATTTTTGACATTTTCCTGCATTTCATAATTGTGGTTAGAAAATTAAGACACTTTTAAAAGTGGTTGGGGTTAGGTGTGCATGATAGTATGATACCCAGCCAGAATTGTTTTATTATTATTATTTTTTTTGGGCTCATTATTTTGGTCTCTCTTGAACTTTTGAATTGTGAGGTATAATTGTACGGAGACACGAGACTAGTTATGGCATTTTCCTAGAGATTTCCCTTTTTCTTTCTTTCTCTCATTGCATAAAACATTTTTTTTTTAATAAGTATATAACAGAAGAATTACGAACAATTAAGAATAATAAGTTAGGAGCGGATAACTCAATAATAAACACCAGAACGGCAGATGGAACATTAAAAAAAATTAAAAAAAAAATTAAAAAAAAATGCATCAAATCAATGACGCATATATATATATATATAAAACATTTTACTACGAAGCGTATGCATTTCAAGATTGAAATAAGTCTTTTAAATGTAGTTTGCCAGTCAAAATCATCGTGTATATATATATAGATTCGAACATTATTGTGAGGTCAAAAGTGGGAGAAGAAGTAAGCAAAGGCGGCCGGGGGTTCCACACTCCAAGTCCACACTGAAGCAGCAGCTGCCAGCTGGGGCTCACCTTTGTCTTGTAATGATTTGGGGCTTGCATCGCATGCTCTACTGTTCCGCGTAAGAAAAAACTAGTTTTTTCTTTTCTTTTTATTTATTTATTTGTAGGTACGAAAAAACTAGTTTTTATTTATTTTATTTTTATTTTTTGGTAGGTAAGAAAAAACTAGTAATAGTACTAGTAGCAGATACCTTATAAGTAATTCTATTCCCTAAAATAAGAAAAATTTGAAAAATAAAAATGTGTAAAATACGAGCCACAGCAGCTTCCTCATTTTAGATGAGGATCCTTGAGAAGTTACAGTGCTTCCCAATGTATTGAGAAGTACTGTAGCTTCCTAATAAATTATTTTAATAATAATAAAAAAAAAGTTTCTCTCTCGATTCACTCCTCTTCTTCCTTTTTATCTTTCTTTCCTTCTCTTTCTTCCCGTGATTGCAACCTCTGCACAATCTTCTCTTCTTCAATTTTCTCATGAACCAAACAAAGTTGCAAACACAAATGCCCAAATCTTATTCAAATTTCTCACAAAACAACAAAAACAGATCTCTCTCTCTCTCTCTCTCTCTCTCTCTCCCCTGCCAAACTCGAATAGACCATGAGTACTGTTGAATTTCCGATCATTCTTTTAACGTGCAGCCAAATAGAGAGAAATCTAAACAAAGAAAACCATGAACACTGTCTGATCCCAAAGACATCGGCGATTTCTCGGTCGAAAATGAGTGGGCCAACATTCTGAGAACCCCTTTGAACGCCTCTCCGTCGTAGTGATAGCCATCGCCAAGAACCCCGTCGAACGCGAAGCCACAGCTCCGATCTCCAGCGACGCCGCCATCCTTAAGAAGAAAAGGGTCTTCAAGGATGGCTTTGTAATGTTACCGTCGTCGTCCTCGTACTTGAACTCCTTAGTTGTCCATTGAGAAATCTTCACCGAGGAGGCCGATTGGTGTTGTTAGCACTACAGTAGTTCGTAGCCATTAGAATCAAAACGATAAAATAGGGTTTTTGAGTGTGTTTGTGTGTGAATAGGAGGATTTGATGGAAAAAACAGAATTAGAAATCTAAGAGAGAACCGAGGATTTGGTGATGGATATAGGAGATGAGCTCATGAGCGGTGGTTGTCGAATAAAGATGTTTCTGGGATAAAGTTAAAAAGGAAAGAAAAAAGTAAAAGATAAAAAAAATATATATATATATTATTTTAACATGTAGAGAGAGATAAAGGGAAGTTGTTGTGGGCTGTTTTTGGATAGGGAAAAAAATGTGGTTTGATTCCCTAAATTAAGGAAAATTGTTGAGAATCTGCTGCTAGTACTCTTAAATTGTCAGGATAGAGGAAAAAAAATACTATGAGGAATAATTAAGATAAATGGTAATAATTATTGAGGTTGTTGGTCACGGGCAATCACCTAGTTAACACACTGTTAAATTTTTTTATATTCTGTTTGATTCAACATAAAAAAATAATAATAATAAATAATAAATAATTAATAAATAAATAAATAAAATTTCATTCTAAAATATTTTTAACAAATTTATTTTTCAAAAAAAATAATTTTTTTTCATTGTTTGGCTCATACGAAAAATTACCGATGACGAGATTTCGTCACTGGCCGGCAAGATTCTGACCACTTTCACTGGATTTCAGTTACTGTTGCTGGATTCTGGCGATGAAGGCCGTAATCCGACGGCAATAGCTAGCCGCCAAATTCCGACCAAATTGGCTGGAATTTGGAAATTTGTAATGAATTTTAGCAAACTGGCCGGATTCCAACTGTACTGGCCATTTGTACTTGTCAAATTCCGACAAACTGGTTGGAATCCGGTTGTACTGGCCGGAATCTAGTCACCAAAATCTTGTGACGGTGATGGATTCCAGCGAACCAGTGCCAGATTCTGGCACCAGCCGGATTCCCGCGGCGGTTGCCGGCACCAGAATCTGGCGATTGAATACCAAAATTTGGGAACCTTCGATGGTAGATTCAAGCTACCAACATACTCGAATGCTCGACGGTGGCAGATACCTACAAATGTGCCTGCAAAATCTAGAAAAAGGATTTACAGTTTTTAAAACCGTAAATCGTTTTTTAAAATTTAAAGAGGCTTTTACGGTCATACTGAAAATGATATTTTACGCCCAAACAAACGGAGCATTATATTATATATTGCCAAGTTTTCATGAATAATAATATTCTTTACATTATTTATTACATTTAAGACTGGCTTGATAATTAAATTTTGAGGCTTACTTTGTGTTGAGCTACATATAGTTTATTTTATATAGAATTTAATTCAAGAGATGACATATTTTGTATTGAGTTGCATATAGTTCTTTTTATGTAGAATTTAATTTGTGTAAAGTGAAATTTACTTTCTTTTAAAAATTATTTTAATGAACGACCTTAGTCGACCTGTTTGTTTTAAGTTGAGGTGAAATTATGGGTCTAGTTACTGTTTTAAAGGTCTCATTAATGTGACTTTCCGTTTTTCTCTTTCTTTTCCTCTAAAGGCTCAATATTTTGAGATTCAATTCTTTGTAATTATTTTTTACTATAATTGGGGCTTTAGTTAAAGAGTATTGACTAACTTTTTTTGTCATAATTATATTAGGGCCTTAAAAATTAATTTTGTTAATAAAAAGAAACTTAATTATACTATTGTTATTTGGGACATTGGGAAATTGTCTAATTCCCCTGGACTATTAGCCATCTTTGATTACACCCATGTCACATTGGCAGATATAAAATGTGCCATATCAGCCATTGTAATATTATTCTTTCCCAAATTGTTGATTTTGTATTCATGTCCATGATGCTGCTTCTATAACAAACCCTAATCTTGTCTAGAGAACATTTGTGGTGAGTTTGCATGTGTCAATGGGGACAAGAAAATTAACCAAATGATAATATTAAGGGTTAAGTACTCCTCTAGTCCCTGAGTTTTGAAAACTTTATTTTTTAGTCTCTGAGTTTCAATTTGCATCACAGATGATACCTCAGTTTTGGGAAATGACCAAATTAATACCTCGATTAACTTCTCCGTCCAAAAATTAACGGCCCGCCACGTGTCAACCTCAGAGGTTGACACGTGGTACTATATAAAAGAATTAAAAAAATTAAAAATCTTTAAAATTGAATTAAAAAATAAAAATAGTAAAAAAAATATATTAAAAAATTAAAAAAAATTGAGAAAAAAAAAAAACAAGGGGTGGTTGACCCACCCCCCTTGGCCAGTCGGGGGTGGCTGGCCACCCATTGACAAAAAATAAAAATTAAAAATTAAAAATAATAAAAAAAGAAAATTCAAAACCGATCTTGAATTTTTTATTTTTTTTTTTTGTCAAGGGGTGGTTGAACCACCCCAGACCGGCCAAGGGGGGTGGCTCAACCACCCCTTGTTTTTTTTTTTTTGTTTTCTCAATTTTTTTTGATTTTTTAATATATTTCTTTTTACTATTATATATTTTTTAATTCATTTTTAAAGATTTTTAGTTTTTAATTTTTAATTTTTTGATATAGTTTCACGTGTCAACTTCTTAGGTTGACACGTGGCGAGCCGTTAGTTTTTGGACGGAGAAGTTAACCGAGGTACTTATTCGGTCATTTCCCAAAACTGAGGGATTATCTATGATGCAAATTGAAACTCAAGGACTAAAAAATAAAGTTTCTAAAACTTAGGGACTAAAAAGGTGTTTAACCCTAATATTAATTACGTCAGTCTCTGAAACTTTCAGTCTTGATAGCATGTTAATTCATTTATTTTTTTGCAAGGATTCTAAACAAAAAGAAGAAATCGAAATTTTCCCTAAAGTCGTTTCTATTAGGCATTTGGTTCTATAGCTGCCATTCATAATTTGTAATCTGTATATTAAGTAATAATTAATATTTTAAAAATATATATGTTCCCTCAATGGATCAACCTTTCTTGGTCGTGGGATGGGTTACGACAAGAATTCTTTGAATTGCTTAATATTTAATTATTTATATGCATGGTTTGAGACAAATACCAAAGTAGTGACGTGAACAAATTGATCTTGTAAACTTAGTAATGACTAAAATTAACGTGAATGGAAAGTGCTTGATGTATTTATTTATTAGTACAGTAGAACATATATCTGATTATTTATCTGGCTGTATTTGAGATTTTAAGAGCAAAATTCTTGGAAATCTTTATCTCCCAAATATGGTTATCGACACTAAATTCAAATTAAAGCTACCAAGACGCTCCATGAAATTATTTTGACACGAAAGATTTAGGGCAAGTCAATGTTATTGTAAAGATCGAATAATGTTAAAATGAAGACTTTTGTCACTCTTTTATTATCTCTAAAAAAGTAATGTAATGTACCTTTTAAAATTATCATTAGATTTAGAATGAATTACTGTTAAATTTTGATCTAATAATAATTTTTTCCTTAACCAAGCTTTCAAAGCTTCCACTTTTTTCTTTCCCTCTCCTTTCTCTCTCTCTGGTGGCTGGAAACGAGTTGAAATAAGAGGCTGGTTTAACAGCTCGCCCTAAAATACGAATGAGAAACTAAAAATAATTAAATTTTCACATGACACTATTATTAATACCTCAAAATAAGGAAGTGGAATAATTATTTGAAGTATAAATAAGAGGTTTTTTTAATACTAAAGAAGTATAAATGAAAGCGATGCAAGTGGTTCTTTGCTATTTTTTTGGTAAAAAACACACGCACAGGGATAGGCTTTCTTTTCTGTTGGTAGAAAAATATTACTCAATGGATTCATTCAGTCCGTAAGTTTAAAACCTAAGATCACTGCTCTTCCAAACATGATTTACCGATTCTTTAAGAAACATTTAATAATTGGGGTAATTACCTTTTCTCTCCATGAACTACCACTACAAAAATATTGTCAAATTGCCACGTGCATTTTGACACGTGTACGGCACTGTACACGTGTCAAAATGTTTGCCACGAGTATTTTGACACGCGTCTTACGCGTGTCAGATGTGCAAGACTCTAATTGCACATTTTGACACGTGTACAGAAATACACGTGTCAAATTTGACACGTGTATTTAAATACGCGTGTCAAACCGTTTGACACGTGTATTTAAATACACGTGTCAAAACGTTTTTTTTTTTAAAAAAAAAAAATCCAAATTGAATTTTTAAAACTTAAATTTGGAATTTTTTTTCAATTTAATTTTGTTATTGTTTATTTAAATTTATTTGGGTTAATAAATTTTTGTTTTTTTTTTTTTCCAAATTTTATTATTTTCGAGAGAGAGACGTAGAGATCCAGAGAGAGAGGGAGGCAGAGAGAGATAGGGAGAGAGAGTAGAGAGAGAGAGGGAGGCAGAGAGAGATAGGGAGAGAGAGTAGAGAGAGAGACATAGAGATACTGAGAGAGAGGCAGAGAGAGATAGGGAGAGATACACAGAGAGAGAGAGAGAGAGAGAGAGGTAGAGAGAGAGGAGAAAGAGATAGAGAGGAAGAGAGAGAGAAAGAGATAGAGAGGAAGAGAGAGAGAAAGAGATAGAGAGGAAGAGAGCGATAGAGAGAGAGACCGAGCAGAGAGAGCTGGAGAGAGGGCGGCTCACCGGCGGGAAGGGCGGAAGCGCGGTGGCCGGAAACTGGCCGCTGCGGCTGTGACGGAGAGGGAGAGAGAGAGAGAGAGAGAGGGAGAGAGAGAGAGGTAGAGAGAGAGAGACCGAGAACACTGTACCGAGCAGAGAGAGGTGGAGAGAGGGCGTCTCACCGGCGGGAAGGGCTGATGCGCGGTGGCCGGACGTTGGCCGGCGAAACTGTGACGGAGAGGGAGAGAGAGAGAGAGAGAGAGAGGGAGAGAGAGAGAGAGAGAATTCAGATCGGAACCCATTTCGGTTCCGATCTGTATGTACATATATATATATATATTTAATCTATTATTATATTATTATATTATTTGAATTTTAAAAATTATATATATATATATATATATATATACACATATATAAGCGGGAAAAATAAACTTTTAACCGGGAGAAACCAAACAATTGGGCACGTGTACTCAGTACACGTGCCCAATCTGGGACGTGTATTTAAATACACGTCCCTAATTGTTAAAATTCTATTTAATTAAAAAAAAATTATATTTGAAAAAAATAACAGTTTGACACGCGTATTAAATATGCGTGTCCAATTGTTTAAATTCTATTTAATTTAAAAAAAATTATATTTGGAAAAAAATAACAGTTTGACACGTGTATTTAATACACGTGTCCAATTGGACACGCGTATTAAATACACGCGTCCAATTGGACACGTGTATTAAATACACGTGTCCAATTGTTGAAATTCTATTTAATTAAAAAAAAAATTATATTTGGAAAAAATGACAGTTTGACACGTGTATTTAATACACGTGTCCAATTGGACACGCGTATTAAATACACGCGTCCAATTGGACACGCGTATTTAATACGCGTGTCCAATTGTTGAAATTTTATTTAATTAAAAAAATTATATTTAGAAAAAAATAACAGTTTGACACGCGTATTAAATACGCGTGTCCAATTGGACACGTCTATTTAATACACGTGTCCAATTGGACACGCGTATTTAATACGCGTGTCCAATTGTGGACACGGTACAATTAGACACGTGTATTAATATACACGTGTCTAATTGGACGCGTGTCTACAGTACCGAGTACTGTAGACACGCGTCCAATTGTTGTGATTTTTGTAGTGTACCGATCAATGTCATTTTGCCCCTACGAACTACCACTTCGACCAAAAGAGAACATCAAACTACCATTTTTACACACTTTGCCCCATTCCGTCAGGAATCCCGTTAAGTTGGATGGAATATGCCATTTTTTCCGTTAATTTTGATTTAAAGACCAAAATGCCCTCTACAGTAATTAATAAAAAAATATTAAAATTAATATATTAAAAAAAAAAAAAAAAAAAGGAAAACCTCAGGGGTGGCAGCAGCCACCCCTGAGGTGGCCGGGTGGGCTGCGAGCCACCCCCAGAGGTGGCTCCAGCCACCCTAGAAATGACCTAGGGTGGCCGCGCGGCCACCCCAGGTTCTGGGGAGGCCGTGCGGCCACCCCTTAGGCCGGGGTGGGCTGCAAGCCACCCCAGAGGTGGCCGGAGCCACCTCTGGGGGTGGCTCGCAGCCCACCCGGCCACCTCAGGGGTGGCTGTCGCCACCCCTGAGGTTTTCCCTTTTTTTTTTAATATATTAATTTTAATATTTTTTTATTAATTACTGTAGAGGGCATTTTGGTCTTTAAATCAAAATTAACAGAAAAAAATGGCATATTCCATCCAACTTAACGGGATTCCTGACGGAAAGGGGCAAAGTGTATAAAAATGGTAGTTTGATGCTATCTTTTGGTCGAAGTGGTAGTTCGTGGGGGCAAAATGACATTGGCCGGTAGTTCATGGGGGGAAAAGATAATTACCTCTTAATAATTTAATGCTTGAGATTTTTATTTTAAAAGAAAAAAGTTTGAATTACTATTTTTCAATTTGTTTTTCACCAAGGAACTCAACGGATGGAGATTATGCATCCATCTTCAGCAAGTCACTCAAGTCTCAAGTTAAAACGTGATGGTTCAGATCGGGCAGAATCTGAATTGTATAGAAACTCTCATGAGAGGATCCGTAAAACAAGAGGCTTTTGTAGGAGTGCTATGTGCTCATGCGAGCGGATATTAATCGCATATATGGATGCAGTTAGTAAAAATTACTATCCACATGTGTGGATGCGAATATATAGCAGTTTTAGAGTATGCGATTAATATATATTATAGCTAATATATTCAACATAACACAACGCCATCAACATCCACTTATGAATGTATTATATTTAGACATTTTATGTTTTTATGTTATGAATTTGTAATATATATATTATGTTGGATTTGTAAAAAAATTAATTATGGATAAAAAAAACAGGGTGTTTCTTGTGAGCATTGATTAATATAAATATTTTGAAATCTTATCCATCATTGATCACCCCATTTTTTTTCGGTTATACATATTTTCGGTGTTGCATTATAATTTTCAAAATAAGTCTAAAGACTAAAAATTGATCAAAATTATTTTTGAAAGCATTTAAAATAAGCTCATTACCTATTTGTGGATAGCGGATAATAACCGCAGTTAACAACCGCACCAACCACGCGATGCAAATAGTAAAAAAATAATGCAAATGTGGATGTCTGAAAGTAATATTTATATTTTTTGTGTGAATATTATAAATAATCGCATCTTCTGCTATAGTTATTTTACTGCATATGTATGGAAAATTAAGTATATTAAAAACAGACTGGAATTTAAGAAACCTTAAATTTATAAAATATGAACTAAGAACGTGATTTCATAGATTCGTGTAACTTGAAATTGCATGCTTTCAATTGACAGAGGCATGCCGACGGTAATTGACCAGCGCTAGCGATCTGACATTGTCCAGATAAAAGTGCATGTGCTCCCATTCCAAGCATTAATGGTTGTTACAACTTGGACTGGAAAAGCATATCCCCGACCACGTCTGACTTCTTCTCTCACATATCTTCTCCGATGATGACATATAAATTGTCCATTAAAGGATAAAGTTTTATAAATAATTTAAGAGATAAATCTATAATTTATGTGACTGGTTGACTTAATTTATAAATCATTTTTTTTAAGTATGATTAATAATTTAAAAGTTCATGTGTTATGTGAAAATAACAATTTAGTTATTGGAGTAAATTTATATTCACAACTTAACAGAATCCGTTTGATTGTCATTTCATGCTCAATAAAAGCACGACACGTGTTACTTTTTTAATGAAAAATATAAATATATAACACTAAAAAATTATTATTATTATTTTTTTAAAACAAAGAAAAAAATGAAGGGGGGGCTGCCCCTTCCTTTTTTTTCTTTCTTTAATTCTTATACTTTTATATATTTATAAGTTTTTTACTTTTATATATTTATATTTTTTTTAATTAAAGAGTGACGCATGTAGCATTTTTATTGGGCCTGATATGGCAACCTGCAAATGGATAATTGTTAAGTTGCATGGGGACGAAAATTGACTGCCGGGAGTAAATTGTCATTTTCACCTACCACAGAGACTTTTGAATTATTTTTTATCACATGGAGCAATTTGTAAATTAAGCCAATAAGATCGACCATTTTTGCATTTTTCCCATAATTTAAAGATGTAAGAATAGAAGAATAAAAAAAAAAAAAAGAAAAAAAAAAAAAGGGATTTACTAGGCAAACTTTTAGGATTTGATACGGACCTAGATCTTAGGATAGTATGTTTATATTTTGGAAAAAGTTAAGTACAATAATTTAAATTAGAATCATAGCTCAATCTGAATCGTTACAGCTTCCATGTGTTTTCATAAGTTCCTATCAGACAATTGGCACTAAATTTCTTTTAATTTCCTTTCTTAACTATTAATTAGGTCATTAAATTAATCTAATCAAACTATTTTGGATTTTACATATATGGAGTACCAAAAACAAATCATATAATAAGAAGAATGAAGCATCCTTTAGAGTTAATCATTCAAAATTCAAACTCTTTAAACAAATTAATCTAACTATTTAATTCTTAAAAGACTTAATTATTGTGTTAAGAGATCATTGGAATAAGATCTCCTTATTTATCATTGGGCAGAAAAAAAAAAAAAAAAATTCCCTCAAAATGACAAGTTGGTTAATTAATTTATTGATCAATCTCTAAGTGTTTTTACATAATTTCTATCTCTTTCTAATTTTCTTTGTTATTATTCTCTCTTGTGTCTCATCGTAGGTGCTTATACAGAAATCATGAAACTATGTTCTAATGATCATAATCTCCATAAAGGTACATAATTCCTATGCATTGTTTAGAAAGCATTACAAACTAGCTATAGGTTACCCATCATAATTGGAATACATCTAACCATTGTAGCATACTGAAGACAATTTGTCTACTCTTTAATTAAACGATATATGCTCGATTAAAGGTATATTCCACCAATTTTGTTCCAAATTTATAATTTCCGCTACCTTTGCATCTCTGGATAAAACCCTTACAGGATCTTGAATCTTATGAGAAACAGAAAATGGAATCCATTTATCTTCCCAAATCTTAACATTCAATCCATTCCCCACTCTCCACATAATCCCTTCTTCAATCAATGTTTTGGCGTTCCAAATGCTTATCCAGGCGAAAGAAGGCCTTTTGCCTAAATTTGACATCAAGAAGCTTGACTTCGGATAATATTTCTCCTTAAGCACTCGGGCTGCAAGAGAATCTGGAAATTTCAACAACCTCCACCCCTGTTTAACTAGCATAGCCATGTTAAAGCAATCCAGCTCTCTGAAGCCCATCCCTCCAAACTCCTTCTTCCATCCCAGTTTCTTCCATGACCACCAAGAAATTCTGTTGAAATTATCTTTAAAGCTCCACCAGAATTTACTCATCAGAGAATTAATCTCTTTAAACAAAGTTTTTGGGAGACGGAACACACTCATTGTGTAGGTAGGGATTGCTTAAATGACTGACTTTAAAAGAACTTCCTTTCCAGCATGTGTAAGAAGCTTCTCCTTCCACCCATTAAGCTTAGACCAAATCCTGCCCTTAATATAATTAAAAGATGAAACCCTAGAACGGCCAATGAGGGTCGGTAAACCCAAATACCTTTCAAACTGCTGGGAACAACCAGCACCAACCTCCTGAGAGATAGCCTCCCTCACCTCCTGTTTAGTGTTCCTACTGAAAAATAGGGCAGTCTTCTCTCTATTAATCTTCTGTCCCGAAGCAGCTTCATAGGTGGAAAGGACCCCTTGAAATCTCCTCCATTCTCCCATATTGGCTTTGCAAAACAGAAGACAATCATCTGCAAAATATAATTGATTAATACGAATTCCTTTTCTAGAAATAGGGATTCCGTGGATATCACCATCCATCACAGCCTTATTAATAGAAGAACACAAAGCCTCAGCACATAAGATAAACAAATAGGGAGATAAGGGGTCCCCTTGTCTGAGACCTCGAGATGGAATAAACTGACCATTAGGCCTACCATTAATAAGAATAGAAAAAGACACCGTTCTAACACAAGGCATAATAAGATTGATCCATTGATCTGCAAAACCTAGCTTCCTAAATATTGCCTCCAAGAAGTCCCATTCTATTCTATCATATGCCTTACTCATATCGAGTTTCATGGCCATAAAACCTTCCTCACCCGAAAGCCTAGTTGCCATGGTATGAAGTGTTTCAAAACCCACTAGAACATTATCAGTAATTAAACAGCCCGGAACAAAAGCACTCTGCTCCGGAGAAATGATATGAGGCAAAATAGATTTCAACCGATTTGCTAGCACTTTAGAAATTATCTTATATAAAACATTACAAAGACTTATAGGCCTGAAGTCAGTTAGCTGAGAAGGAGGGCTTACCTTAGGAATAAGGACAATATTTGTAGCATTCAAACTGGAGTCAAATTGGCCACCATTTAAAAAAGATAAAACTGCACAACACACATCCTTACCCACAATATCCCAATTCTTTTGATAAAAGATTGCTGGGAATCCGTCTGGCCCCGGAGATTTGAGAGGGTGCATATGAAAAAGCGCTGCCCTTACTTCATCTTCTGAGAAAGGATGTAGATGCCAAGCATTCATCTCCTGCGTAACTTTGGGGGGACACTGATTGTAAGCATTCTTCTACCCGGATTGAACCTTGAGAGGTGTATAGACTATTAAAATACCCCACAACAACCCTGCTTATATCTTTATACTTTCTCCATACCTGCCCCTGCTCATCATAAATCCATCGGATACTATTGATCTTCCTTCTATGGTTAGCCCAAGAGTGGAAGAAGGCTGTATTCCTATCCCCATGACTGAACCAATGCTGTTTTGCTCTTTGTTTCCACTTCATCTCTTCACACTCCAGCAGGTCATCAAGTTCATTTTGAAGCAATTTAATCTGATCAACTCTAGAAGGTAAAGCACTTTGTTGCAATGCCATCAATTGTTCAGACTTCCTTTTAATCAAGTCCTCTACATTACCAAACTTGCGGCAACTCCACCTAGGCAAAGCCTCTTGACAACTCGCCAAATTGTTCTGGATAGCCCTCATAGACACTCCCTCTTCCGCCCTATTACACCAAGCTTCTTTAATAACTTCAAAGCTCTCCCTATCTTTCATCCAACAAGCCTCAAATTTAAAACCTCTCCGAACAGAACATCTCTCAGGAGGGCACTCCTGAAACTTCACTACCATGGGGTTGTGGTCTGAAGTTCTAGCGGCCAATATCAACACCGAGACAATGGGGAAAATGGAACACCATTCTGGGTTTGCCACTGCGCGGTCTAGTCTTTCTCTAGTATATGTGTCATCCATCCTGCGATTAGACCACGTAAAGAAAGGGCCAACGAAGCCTAAATCACCAAGTTGACACTCCTCCAAAGCTTCCCGAAATCTAACCATCTGAGCCTGCCTCCTCACTGCATATCCTTCCTTTTCCGACTGGTCTACTATTTCATTAAAGTCACCCTCACAAAGCCAAGGGATCGGACCGCAGAGCTTCAGATGTCGGAGAATAGCCCAAGACTCATCTCTTTTGGAGCTGTCAGGATGACCATAGAAGCCAGTCATCTTCCAAATTGGCTGTCCCCCCATGTCCTTCACAACAGCATTAATGTGCCTTCTGGAATAATTAAAAATTTTCAAATTATCCTCCTTATTCCACAATAACGCCAAACCACCGCTCCTACCTACAGGGTCCACCACAAAAAGATTTTCAAAACCGAGTCTCAATTTGATACGGTCCATATACTGCTTTGAACACAAAATCTCCATCAAGAAAACAAGATTGGGCCTCCTTTCCTTCACCATTTGGTGAAGATCCCGAACTGTCCGGGGGTTCCCAAGCCCCCGGCAATTCCAGCTTAAGAGATTCATTTCGATTGGCGGGGCTGGAGACCAGCCACCGCCAAATCTTGGATACTCCTCTTGAACCAACCTTCCCTTCTTAACTTGCATCTCTGCATCATCCCCACCAAGAAGAATATCTTCAATGTTTCTTTTACCCCCTTTTGCCAACCCCTGAGATTTTGACTGAATTCTGGCCCTGCGAACCCAGGTCCGAGGGTGAGCACCTTCATCTTTGGATTTTCCAGCATTATCGTCAAAAGCAACAGTGGTCACACCTTTTTGCTGAAAAACCAGCTCCTGTGCCCCGCTGATCTCTGTAGCTAGCTTAAGTCCATCCCCTGTCGACTTGACTTCTTTACCCTGATCCACCTTATAATCCTTAGTCAAACCAAGCATGGAATATTGATTTTCTGCTTCCACTAAGGGTATATTTGGCAAAGAATCCAAGTCTTTTGAATAGTCAACTTCATATTCCTTAGTACTGGAATCTATTAAATGCATTGAATCACCTTGTCCACTTATACTCTGATTCCGCCCCTCCACCATAGAACTCATCTCTTGTGACTTCTTTTCATCAGTTTCTCGTACAGCACACCCCTCCACACACATTCCAACACTTGATGTACCCTCCACTCTTGGAATTACCGCTTCTAGAGACTCCCATCCGGCTTCTCCCCCCTCACTTTCTTGTTCACTACTCTTCCTCCCATCACCGGAATCTCCTCCGCCAGAGTTGAACAATACACCCCTCCTCTGCCGGTCAAACCTCCCTCCACCAGTCCAGAACTATCCTTTATGACTCCTCAGATCATCTGCTTGGAGCCATGAACCCCACTGCCTCGATGAATCCCCAGCATTCTGTCTAAAACCCCTTTTACCATCACATGACTCCTTATCATGGACAATTCTTCCACAAAAATGACAAAAATAAGGTAATTTTTCATACCTAAAACTGACCCAAACTGGTTTACCATTGAGGTCAAGGACACAACCACGTTCCAAAGGCTTGGTGATGTCAACCTCCACTCGGATTCTCAAACAACGACCCCAAACAACTCCCTCCCCAGTAACGTCCACCTCTTCCACTACACCTATAGTAGCTCCAATCTTGTAACCCACTTCCCTATTCATACAAATGAGAGGCATATCGTGCACCTGAATCCAAAACAACGACTTAGAAAAATCCATTTGGACTGGAGCGACATCTTCAACAACCTCCTTCAATACCAAAATATTCCTGTCAAATAACCAAGGTCGACCCTCCAAAACTCTACGTTTATCATCCCCATTAGAAAACTCAATCAACCATAGATTAACATCTAACTCCTTAAAAGCAACATCCCCAAATGTTTTCCACAGCCTAGCCATAAGCGTTCTGAAAGCTTCCTTTTGGATTTTCCTTTCGGACATAATTCTTCCAACAAGACATCGGCCACTCCTCATTCGCAACTCCGCAGTATCATCTTCAGTAATCAATATTCCAGCCTTTTCCTTGTCCAATAACTTCATACTACTACACACACCTTCAATTAACTCTTCCATCCTTTCTACGGAAAGAATACTAGCTAACAACCAATACCCTACCCTCGATCGGAGAAAGACCAACACAACTAGTCAGCACGAGCCTAACCAGGGACTACAACACTCACCTCGTAAGTCTTCTCAGAGAGAAACACTTAGAGAGAGGACTTAAGATAGTACGTTTAACGTGTAAGTCGAGCCAAACATATAGAAATATAAGTGGAATTAATGCATTTATTGGGCTTACTTGTATAAGAGGGTATCTGATACCCTCTACCTACACTCAAGAGATGTATGAAAATTAGGTTGAAAAAACTCATCAACATTCACTTTAGGCCAAACCCAAAGAGTTTTGGGCATTCTCCCTATTTTTTTACTACTCCTCATTTTATAATATTTTTTGTTCGACTATTTTTAACTTTTAACATTTAACTTTTAGAGAAAATTTGGAATAGAAGCCATGGAAATGCAACCAATGGACTGTAAATAAAAATCAAACTAAGAGGCACGACTTCTTGAACATTGCAAAGAGTCTTGTCTACCTCTGTGTAACGCCCCACCTTTTACAAAAATGCGTAAATGAAAATTTCAAATTTTACGTAACATTACGACATCATCAGAGTTATAAATTGACAGTGAAATGTACTTTTTTCTAATGATAATACATCAGAGCATCTAACAAAAATACTTCAAAATATATAGAAAGAGTGTAATTGAATAATTACACATTAAAAATAGTATTTATGCTATGTATGACAAATATAATTTACAATCAAATTACTCAGAATATCATTATTACATATCAATAAATATATAAATATCGTTTTTCAAATATATAAATGGTTAGGATCAAGTAGACACATTTTAATCCAATGGATAAGAGTTGATGCATTTTAGCCTTATCTCCAAGGCACATGAGTTTCATCATTACTAAGGTAGTGCATTCTAGATGTGGGATGTGGACAACACTTGTGGTGATGAGTGCACAAATCTGCTAAGGTTGTGGGTGATGGGTTGTCCAACCAAAGGAAAATATTAAACAATGCTATATATTAATTTTCGTCTAAAATAGAGATACTATGTTTTGCGGGTGTTTTCGTATCATTAACGAAGTTCAAAAACTATTAAATTCGGAGGGTAGCTAGAGAACTTCGAAACAAGCGTCTCAGTTTTTGAATCAACCCAAATGGAGTTTGTTTGATCCTGTTTCCGTCATTACAAAGTTTAAGATCCGTTTGAACTTTTATTGAATTGAAACTATAAACGTCTTTTTTTAATCAATGAATATTTAATAAATATTCATATTTATTCTTTTGCCTATTATTAGGTTTTAAAACTAATTTAAGACATTATATTTTATGTTTTAAAATCTGAGGCGCTACATTCCTCCCCTCTTAACAAAATTTCGTCCCCGAAATTCGTAAACTATGCTTTGCATAAAGTTTACATTAAGGGAAGATTTAAATTCCTATATATTAAGTCTAGTGATACAGATTTTAAGTGCAACATCTAATTATTAAACATGAAACATAACAAACAAGCATACGACATAGTATGACAAAACATAAAACAGTATACATAAGCATACATCACCCAATACTAACATTTCACTCAAAGTGTTTTTCAAACAATGTTTTATACCTATAGCTCTTGTGTTATTCTTAAACATCTAGGGTCAAATCTAACGGTCCTCAGAGCAAACCGCTCTGATACTATTCTGTAACTTACCCAAGTTACAGTATGCCACTAACTATTCACTAGGCCACAGAGCAAAACTGCTCTGATACCATTCTGTTAAGGGGGAGCGAATGTAGTGACCCAGATTTTAATACATAAAATAGAATGTCTTAAATTAGATTTTAGACCTACTAATAAGCTAAAAGAATAAAATAAATATTCATTGATTAAAAAAAAAACGTTTATAGTTTCAATTCAATAAAAGTTCAAACGGATCTTAAACTTTGGAACGATGGAAACAGGGTCAAACAAATTCCGTTTTGGTAGATTCAAAAACTGGAACGCTCGTTTCAATGTCTTCTAGCAACCCTCCAAATTTTATAATTTTTTTGACTTCGTTAAGGATACGAAAATACCCGCGAAACATAGTACCTCTGTTTTGGACGAAAATTCATGTATAGCATTATTAAATATTTTCCTTTGGTTGCACAACTCATCACCCACTTCCTCTTATTTGTGCACTCATCACCACAAGTGTTGCCCACATCCCACATCTAGAATGCACGACCTTAGTAATGATGAAACCCATGTGCCTTGGATAAGGTTAAGATGCATCAATTCTCATCCATTGGATCAAAATGTGTCTACTTGATCCTAACTACTCATTCTCTTATAAATACCCATCAAGCTTCACACACACACACGGCCAAGAGAGAAGAAGTCCTCTAAGCTCCCCCTCTCGACTCTTCTTGCTCGACCAGTACCCAGAAAATAAAAAGAAAACCAAAAAAATTGACTGGCTAGAACTGAGTCATAACGAACTCGGATTGAGTCAAACCAAAAAGAGAAAGTGTTTGTCTTGAATTTTTCTATCTACTCTGAAAATTTCACGTCAATCGGAGTAGGTTTGAAAATCGAGAAGTAGGTCGGAGTAAGCTAGCCTCCATTTAGACGGAAATCCTGAAATCAAATAGAAAATAAATGGACTTTTGTTTCAGAAATTGTTTGGTAAGTTTTCTGAAACAAAAGTTCTTTTATCATCTATTTGATTTCAGGGTTTCCGTCCAAATAGAGGGCTGCTTACTCCGACCTACTTTTTGATGGTCAAACCTACTCCGATTAATTTGAAATTTTGAGGGTAAATAGAAGACTTAAAAACAAACAATTTCTTTTTTTGGTTCGACTCAATCCGAATTCATTATGACTCAGTTCTGGTGAGTCAAAATTTCTGATTTGCTTTCTATTTTATGCGTACTGGCCGAGCAAGAAGAGTAGAGAGGGGGAGCTTAGATGACTTATTTTCTTTTGGCTGTGTGTGTGTGAAACTTGATGAGTATTGCATCATTCCACCTTGGTTCTATTTATAAGAGAATGAATGGTTAGGATCAAGAAGACACATTTTGATCTAATGGATGGGAGTTGATGCGTCTTAACCTTATCTTCAAGGCACACGGGTTGCATCATTACTAAGGTAGTGCATTCTAGATGTGGGATGTGGGCAACACTTGTGGTGATGAGTGCATAAATCAAAGGAAGTGGGTGATGAGTTGTCCAACCAAAAGAAAATATTAAATAATGCTATATATGAATTTTCGTCTAAAATAGAGGTACTATGTTTGGCGGATGTTTTCGCATCCTTAACGAAGTCCAAAAACTATGAAATTCAAGGGGTAGCTAGGGGATTTTGAAACGAGCGTGTCAGTTTTAGAATCGACCAAATCAGAGTTTGGTTAACCCAGTTCCGTCGTTCCAAAGTTTAAAGTTCGTTTGAACTTTTATTGAATTGAAACTATAAACATCTTTTTTTAATCAATGCATATTTATTTTCGTAAATATTCATATTTATTCTTTTGCCTTATCATTAGGTCTTAAATCTAATTTAAGACATTATATTTTATATCTTCAAATCAGGAGCGCTACATTCCTCCCCCCTTTACAAAATTTCGTCCTCGAAATTTGTAAACTATGCTTCGCATAAAGTTTACATTAAGGAAAGATTTAGATTCCTAAATCTTAAATCTAGTGATACAGATTTTAAGTGCAACATCTAATTATTAAACATGGAATATAACAAAAAAGCATACGACACAGTATGACAAAACATAAAACAGTATTGATAGACATACGTTTTAAAAAAAATGTTTTATATCTATAGCTCTTGTGTTATTCTTAGACATCTAGGATCAAGTCTAACAGTTCTTAGAATAAACCACTCTGACACCATTCTGTAACTTACTCAGACTGTTCACTAGGCCACAGAGCAAACCGCTCCGATACCATTCTGTTAAGGGGGAGGTATGTAGCACCCCCGATTTTTAGACATTTATCCTCTCGAGCTCCCTTCGAAATGACTTGACTTCATCTTCCACTCTAGAAGGGAAACTTGCTCTTTCTATGAGTTGGGGCAGTCGCTGTAGGAGAAAATTCACAACACTGTCGACCATTGTTGCTTATCTTGCTTCCATAAAACAAGAACGATACATGATAAGTAAGTAAAATAACTACATTAATTGATTGAATAAAAGCAGCTCTCAAACTTCTTCCCGGTTTCCAACGCCCAACAGCAAGCCACAAAGTATTGGGAAAGACTTATAATTACTGGGGTCAATAAAATATACAGCTCTGAATATGCCCTGTTATGGATAACTTCTTCCTGAATTCCAACTGTAATTAAAAAATTAATCAATTTTATGTAACCCTTAAATAAAAAATAAAATCCATTTTGAGTTAAACGTGGGAACTCACCTTTCATTTAATTTTGGTTACCACATGATTGAAAAAAATTAATCTGATTTCTCTCTCTCTCTCTCTCTCAAAAGTTGCCTAGTCCCCTTGACCCCTTCCTCTCTTTCCATTGTTGTGAAAAAAAAAAAAGAAAAAAAAAACGATTGGGATGTTAATTAGTTTGATTTTTTTTTTTTTTTTAAAGTTTTATTCAAATTAGAATGTTTAATATGATCACTTATTGTTAAGTTTGAAAAATATATTCTTGTTATAGATCTAATAGGTTATGAAACATCCCATTTACATCTTGGACTATGTTCAAACTATTCTTTCTATTATTACACAACAAAATATATCGTTCTTATTCATTTGCTTACGCCGATGAAAAGAAAATTCAGTACATCAATTTTTTTTTTTTTTGTTCTTTTCCCATATCCTTAGCTTACCGGACATGGAAATCTGAAAGGAAAAAGTGATCGGAACATTTCTTTTTTGTTGCACTTGTCGATCAGTTGATCGCAGAGAACAGTTTGCGAATTTCACCATCAGTACTACCTTTGACCCCGATGTTGCTCATCTTCACCATGGACTTTCCAAATTCTACACTGAAGCTTAACCCAAGCAGGCCTCTCAACCCCATGAAACGCTGAACAAAAGTTTGGGTGGAGGCATCGGTCCATAGCTTCTGATCAGACTCCAGAACTCCCCGCCCGCTCCTCAAGTTTGTGAAGAAAGATGTGTCGAATCTGTTTGGGCTGCCTGTGTCTAGTCCGACGCGCCTTGTCCCGTCGCCATTTTGTGGGCAGAGCGCTTGTAGTTGAGGAAGGAAAGCGGCAGCAATGGTGGGATCGGCACCATTTCCGATTGTAGTGAAGTTATATAGTCTGTACCTAAATAACTGGCAAGCTGATGTCCCAATGGTGTGCCCACCTTATCATCCCAAAAAAATGCATACAATTTAATTAGTTCAAATCTAAATATTTAAGGAAATCAAATTTAAAGCATAAATATATATACACACACACACGAAGTATTGTTTTTACTATATCCAACCAAATCAAATTTAGGCTCAATTTATTTTGGCATAAAATCATCTAAAATGATTTTTTTAGAAAAGTAACATTTTTTGGTGTTTGACTCATACGGAAAATCAACAAAATATTTCTTTATTTTCATATAACCTAAGCAAAATATTTGCAAAGAAAGAGAGCGTTTAAAAGAGTAAGTGAAAATAAAAGATGTTCGATGGTGAGATTGAAATTCATGAGTGCAATTGCATGCGCCCATATTGATATGGACAGGCAATTGTGAGAGGCTTTGATCGGGCAGTCCGAGACTTGCTCAGACAAATTGGCTCATAAGGAGGCTTCTCATAATAGCCCGCCTAGAAGAGTGTGAGAGCAATGAAAAATGGTTGACGCACGCAGATGTGAAACATAAACCATTTTACGTCTAATGTAGATTATTTCTTTAGTCAACTGAAAATATTTTTAGGTTGACCAATATTTTACGTCACATATGACCATCCTGGAATAGGATGAGCTCAAGTTGACCAATGAATAGGATCCTCTCATTTTCAAATGAAATGGATAATATTTATTTTATGATCATTTAACGTTAGTATATCTAAACGATGTAAATGATGTCACATTATTTAAATTTTTTAAAATACGTATTAATATTAATTTTATGTAAACAAATAGATGCATTATATAACTTTAAATCCCGATTAGGAAATATAGAAAAATCCTTGTCATCCCGCTCATAGTGAGCTCAACCTCATATTGATATTGTAACGAACTGTAGTGAATATATAGTATATCTGCGTTAATATTAATATTGCTTACCAACAAGGGTGACAAGATCCTGAGTGTTGAGACCCTTTGCGGCAAACTTTTGCTTTTGCACATCAATGGAGTCAGTGAAGCCAGGCAAATTTGCAGCATCAGTGGCCAACGATACACGACCATCTCTGCGTCCAGTGGGCACCTGCCAAGTCGGTCCATTTGTCTGGAGGGAAAAAAATGCAGGAAATCATCAATGGAGGCATGGAGCTACCATACATGTATGGCAAATAAAAACATGGGAAATACTTACCAGAACAACAGAATCGCGGGCAGCAAGGGCAAGAATATCAGCACAAGAGACAACCCCAGGACACGCAGCCTCAAGCTGTGCCTTGGCATCGTCAATGACCTCAAATCCTCTCAACGAACGGTTGGGTGCGGCTGTTTTCTCGGCACTGGGCCCGTCAATAAGCACAGAAGCGTCGCAGCCCTGAACGAAGCAGTCATGAAAATGCATCCTCAACAGTCCGGGAGCGACTGTGGGATCGGACCGGAAATGAGCTTGAACCGTGGAGCGGACAATGGACTCGGCTCGAGGGCATGTGGCAGCATAGAACCCGACGCGTGTGGCTTGGGCATTCGCAAAAGAGGCACCCAAGCCGAGCAGGAGAAACGTCAAAAGGAATGTTCGGCTAGAAAGTCCCCTACTTTCCATTTTTGATGCGGTGAAAAGAAGAAAGAAAACTCTTAATTTGCTTTGGCTTGGGATGACAGGGATGTTGTGGGAAAGGAGAGGTCGATCACATGTTCTTATAGGATAATGTGAGGTCAAAGGTCGGAGAAGAAAGTAAGCAAAGCCGGCGGGGAAAGTTCCGCCCACACTGAAGTACGTCGGTAGCTGATCACGGAGATGCAGTAGGGGCCTTTGTCTTGTAATGATTGTGGGGTTGCATACTTGCATGGTACTATGCCGCGTAAGAATTAGTCGTTGTGGAGGATAAAGTAGATATATAGATTGTCCATTAATTTAGAGATAAAGACAATGAGGAGGAATAAGATAATGGTAATATCTCAGCCACGAAAATGATTGAAGGATCACCTTTCAATTCATGCATATCTCATATTTGAGAAGCTATAACAGATCAGATAATTGACAAGATCGAGCAAGAGGAAGGGGAGAAAAGTTTGAAATAAAAATATTTATCGTGCACAAGAGCAGTCTCAATCCATCCAATTCTACTCAGCACAAGAGTACAAGAAAAGCGGGCAAATGTTTTAGAGAAATTATTTTTCAAGAAATTATAATTATTATTTTTTTAATATTTTTATTAAATCATATCCACATATATATATATATATCAACCTAAAAGTTTGAGTTGTATGAATTGTCACATCAGAGTTTCTGTGGTCTGGCAATTTATTTATAGCAGAATTTCAAACTTGAAAAATAATTTATGATTTTGAAAAGATTTTCTGATCAACCAAAAATATTTTTAGTTTGACTACCATTTTGCATTGTATCATACACTGAAAAATAGAAAAAACAATGTTCATAAAAGATTTTATGTCAAAATAAATGAAGCATAATTAAGTAACAAGTAATTTATTTATTTATTTTTGGTCATTTGGTTTGAATCTTGAATCTTGGAACTATCACTATCCAGTATCCACTATTTGAAAAGAAAACCCAAACGGGAAACGATAGCATCGATCGGATGAGTATACATAAGTACGTATCAGCATTAGAATATGCATTTTTTCGCATTTTCCTGCATTTCCTAATTGTGGTTAGAAAAATAAGACACTTTTAGGTAACTGATATATATATATATATATATATATATATATATATATATATATATATATATATACTATACATTTATCTTATAAGATTAATTGATTTGACGTACATGCAGTACATACCAGTTCTTAATTTTTTTTTTTTTAACAAAAATTAATCTAAAAGCTGATAGACACTGTAATTTTTCCTTCTCATATATGTTGCTACTTGCTTAGCCTGTTCTGATCCGCATGTATTTAGCAAAATTATTTTACAATTCTCTCGTGTTCTCGTGCATGTTATTTTGAGACAATTGTTTTTTATTTAAGAAATAAAGAGTCTTTGAATATTTGTAAATAAAATCTCCATCAATTTTTTTTTTTTTTCCTGTAAAATAGATAACGTAAACAATATGAAAATATAATTATAACCTTGGACAAATATTTTTGAAAAAGTAGTGAAAAAAAAAAAGTTGTTTGGGGTAGGTGTGATACCCAGCCAGAATTGTTTTATTTTTATTTTTATTTTTTGCTCATTATTTTGATCTTTCTTGAACTTTTGAATTGTGAGGTATAATTGTACGGAGACAGGAGACTAGTTATAGCATTTTCCTAGAGATTTCCCTTCTTCTTTCTCTCTTGTTGCATCAAACATTTTTTTTTTAATAAGTATATAAAAGAAGAATTACGACCGATCAAGAATAATAAATTAGGAGTGGATAACTCAATAATAAACACCAGAACAGCAGAACATGAGAAAAAACAAAAAAAAAACATTTTACTATGAAGCCTATGCATTTCAAGATTGAAATAATTCACATTGAAGTTGGAAATAAGTCTTTTAAATGTAGTTTACCAGTCAAAATCATCGTTTATATATATATATATAGATTCGAACATGATTATGAGGTCAAAAGTTGGGGAAGAAAGTAAGCAAAGGCGGCGGGGGGTTCCACACTCCAAGTCCACACTGAAAAGCAGCAGCTGGGGCTCACCTTTGTCTTGTAATGATTGAGGGGTTGCACCGCATGCTAGCTGTACGTACCATTCCGCGTAAGAAAAAACTAGTTTTATTTTATTTTATTTATTTATTTGTAGATACGAAAAAACTAGTTTTTATTTATTTTATTTTTATTTTTGGTAGGTAAGAAAAAACTAGTTAGATTGTCAGGATTGAGAAAAAAATACGAGGAATAATTAAGATAAATGGTAATAATTATTGAGGCAGCTGGTGGCGGGCAATCACCTAGTTAACACACCGTTAACTTTCTTATATTCTGTTTGTTTTGATGTAAAAAAATAAAATAAAATTGTTTTTTGTTTGAAAATATTTTTAACAAAATTATTTTTCAGAAAAAATGATTTTTTTGAAATTATTTCTATCGTTTGGTTCATACGAAAAATCACCGGTGATAAGATTTCATCACTGCCAGTAGAATTCTGACCACTTTTATCGGATTTCAGCTACTGTTGCTGGATTCTGGTGATGAAGGCCGTAATCCGACGATAATGGCTAGATTCTGACCAGTTTCGTCGGAATCTGGCCCAGTACTGCCGAATTCTAGCCAATCTGGCACAGTACAGCCAGATTCCGATGAAGGTGGTCGGAATCTGAAAATTTGTAGCGGATTTCAGCAAACTGGCCAGATTCTGGTTGTACTAGCCATTCGTTTTGGATTCTGGCCGTATTGATCAAATTTTGACAAGCTGATTGGAATTCGGTTGTACTGGCTGGAATCTAGTCACTGGAATCTGGCGATAGTGATGGATTCCGATGGACCTGTGCCAGATTCTAGCACCAGCTTGATTTCGGCGGCGATCGCCGGCGCCTGCATCTAGCGATTGAATACCAAAATTTAAGGACCTTCGACAGTAGATTCAAGCCACCAACATACTCGAATGAAGAGTTTAAATCCAGAAAACGATTCATAGTTTTGAAAACCGTAAATCGTTTTCCAAAAATTAAAGAGGCTTTTACATTCATACTAAAAATGATTTCTGTTGACCATCATTTTTTGTTACACCAAACATTGAAAAAATACAGGAAATATTTTACACCCAAATTAACAAATAGAGCATTATATTATACATTGCCAAGTTTTCATGAATAATGATATTCTTTACATTATTTATTACATTTAAGACTGGCTTGATAAATTTTGAGGCTTACTTTATGTTGAGCTACATATAGTTTATTTTATGTAGAATTTAATTTCAGCAAATGACATATTTTGTATTGAGCTGCATATAATTCTTTTTATGTAGAATTTAATTTGTGCAAAGTAAAATTTAATTTCTTTTAAAAATATTTAAATGAACGACCTTAGTCGACATGTTTGTATTAAGTTGAGGTGAAATTATGAGTTTAGTTACTGATTTAAGGGTGTCATTAATGTGACTTTCGAATTTTTCATTTTTCTTTTTCTCTAAAGTCAATATTTTGAGACTCAATTCTTTGTAATTATTTTTTACTGGCTAACATTTTTTGTCATAATTATATTAAGGCCTTAAAACTTTTGTTAATAAAAGGAAACTTAATTATGCTATTGTTATTTTGGGGCCTTTGGAAATTGTCTACTTCGCCTAGAGTATTAGCTGGCCTTGATTACAACCATGCTATCAAGACTGATGGCATGCTCACTTATTATTATTATTATTATTTTTTCAAAGATTAATTCTAAACAAAAAGAAGAAATCGAAATTTTCGTTGAAGTTGTTTCTGTCAGGCATTTGGTTCTATTGCTGCCATTCATAATTTGTAATCTGTATATTAAGTAATTAATATTTTAAAAATATATATGTTCCCTCGATGGATCAACCTTTCTTGGTGGTGGGATGGTTTACGACAAGAATTAATTATTTGAATTGCTTAATATTTAATTATTTATATGGTTTGAGACAAATACCAAAGCAGTGACGTGAACAAATTGATCTTGTACACTTAGCAATGACTAAAATTAACGTGAATGGAAAGTGATTGATGTATTTATTTATAGTACAGTATAACATATATATATGGTTATTTATCGGGCTGTATATGGGATTTTCATAGTAAAATTGTTGGAGATCTTTATACCCCCAATATGGTTACCGACAGTAGATTCAAATTAATTAATTCTACCAAGACGCTGCATGAAATTATTTTGACACGAAAGATTTAGGGTCGGCCAATGTTATTGTGAAGAGTAATGTTAGAATAAAGACTTTTATCTCTCTATTATCCCTACAAATGTAATATATATAATGTGGCTTTTAAAATTATCATTAAATTTAGAATAAATTAGTACTGTTGAACTTTGATTTAATCGTAATTTTCTCCTTGACTAGTCTTTCCAAAGCTTCCTCTCCCTCTCATTTCTCTCTCTCTGGCGGCTGAAAACGAGTTGAAATAAGAGGTTTAACACCCCACCATAAAATACACGTGAGAAAGTAAAAATAATTAAATTTTCACGTGACACTACTATTAATACCTCAAAATAAGGAGGTGGAATAATTTGAAGTATGAATAAGAGGTTTCTTTAATACTAAAGAAAAATAAATAAAAGCGATGCAAGTGGTTTTTGGTAAAAAAAAAAAAATACACGCGCACAGGGAAAGGCTTTCTTTTCTGTTGATAGAAAAATATTACTCAATCGATTCATTCAGTCCGTAAAACCTGAGATCACTGCTCTTCCCAAACATGATTTACCGATTCTTTGAGAAATATTTAACAATGCTTGGGATGTTTATTTTAAAAGAAAAAAGTTTGAATTACTATTTTTCATTTTGTTTTTCACCAAGGAACTCAACAGATAGATGATGCATGCATCTTCAGCAAGTCACTCAAGTCTCAAGTTAAGACGAGATGCTTCCGAGGCAGAATCTGAATTGTATAGAAACTCTCATGAGAGGTTTCGAATAACAAGGGTCTTTTGTAGGAGTGCTCGAGTGGATATTAATCCATTCGTATTCGTTATTCGCACATACAGATGCGATTAGTAAAAATTACTATACGCATGTGCAGATGTGGATATATAGCAATTTTAGAGTATGTGGTTAATATATATAACCAAATTCTGGTTATATATATTAACCAAATTCTGATAAACCAAATTCTAGCCAAATTGTCATAATCTAGTCATATATGCCAGAATCCGGCCATACTAGGCCAGATGCCGGTGAAAATCCTGCCCACACGCTTCGTTTGCGTCGCCATTTCTCCAGGTAGTCATATGTGAATCCGTACCTATGCGCCTCAAATACCAGCTTTTCGGTGAATGTGAGGCTAAGCGGCTGATTTCGGAGGAATGATAGATCTGTGTCGTAGCTTAGGCTTGGGAATCACAAGAAGATCTGGGTTCGCCGAGTGCACTGCTTCTGCTTGTTTCTGCATGTACCTTCTCGATCATTTCATTTACAAAAGCGAAATTAATTAACCCCAGAAAGAAAAATCAGGTAAAGAATTACAAAAAATGGATCATCCATGTATATAGTATTACGATACTCGCCAGGTTCAAATGAACTGGAGAATATCTAGTTCCGTTTAGTGTAGGGGCTTTTTTGTCCAAAAAAATGTAAAAAGAAATTGAATACTCTCTGATTTGTTTGAACTGAAGATGATTTGTTTCCCTAAATACCTGTACCAATTGTTCAAGTTCTGTTTGGGGACTCGGAGCTCATTCCTTAAGCTCATGCCGACGAAATTGGCAACACCTTTAAACATGGAGGCCACTTGAGTTAGTCCGTTGATCTAAACATTGAAATACTTGTCACCAAAGAAACCATTGCCGTCAGTTTCACACAAATGGGCAGATTACGTCCTCCATTGTCAGAACCCAGCAATAGTAGCTAGAACCGGTGAAAGCCAGAATTTTGCAGGCCAGTGACGGAATCTTGTCACTGTTAGTGTTTTTTTCATAAGAACCAAATGCCGAAAAATATTTTCAGGGAAATCGTTTTTCGAATTTCGTCGAAAATATTTTAAGAAGGAAAACATTTTAGGTTGAAACAAAAGGAACATTAATTTCAATTTTTTTTTTTTTTTTTTTTTTTTAAAAAAAAGAGCTTAAATTATTATTATTATTTTAAAAAAAAATTGAGACCCACCGCGCGCATCACAACTGGGTCACCTTGTGACCCTGTGATGTGACCGATTGTAGGTCACGATTGGGTGACCTAGCTTGAGTCACCACCAAAGCCACGACTGGACCAGCATTGTGACTCACATCTCTCTCTCTCTCTCTAGGGTTTAAGTTTTTTTTTTATTTTTTTTTAGTACTTATTAGAGTCTCCACCTTGTGACCTAATGTCTCTCTTTAAGGTGAAATCCTTCACAGCCTTTCAACCTCCTTTTTGAATTTCTCTCTTCTTCTTCTTCTTCTTCCTTCCTTTTTTTTTTTTTTTTTTTTTTTTTTTTTTTTTTTTTTCGCTTTTGCTTTAGTAAAGCATGTTATGTTACAATGGATTTAGGTGATAAGATCTACGAGAATGACAAAACCAAACGACCGAATTATATTAAAGAAAAAAGGTTAAAGAGTAATTGCAAAAACCGGACACACCTACAACCATTTTTTGTACATCTTTCTAGGTGTGTTGATATTCATGCAAGGATATATTTCTAGACTCATTACATTGTGCTTTATGTTAAGTATGAATATGGTGGGTTTTTTCACGACTAAAGAAGGATAAATAAAAGTGGTGCTCAAGTGATTCTCTGCTATTTTTGGTAGAAAAAACACAGAGAGAGAAAGTCTTTCTTTTCTGTTGATATATATATATATATATATATATATATTGTTGTAAAATTAATGAAAATAACAAGACAAGATAAAGACATTGTAAATATGAAACTAGTTCTTCAGGAACTATGTATGATTCTTCTCTATAATTGTGTGTTTTACAAAGTACCCAATACTCCCTTTTATAAATATAGAATCATAGTGGGAGGTTAAGGAATAGGAAATGATAGGACATGAATTAAAAGGCTACATCAATGTATAACATGAATGTTATGGAATTCTAAAAGATGACATGAATGTGTAGAATTCCAATAGCTGAAACTAAATGGTCATCCACCAAATGCATGAATGCATTCATAACTGTTGGTACAGTTTCCGGTATGGTGTGAATCTGCACGTTCCTTTGATGTTCTTCACGCTTCTCAATAACTCTGCAAAATAACAAAACCTAGGGACCCTTCCAGGGGTCTCGCTCCGATGCCTAAGTTAGCTTCTGTGAGAAAATAATGCTCTATGCATAAAATTGAGTCTTAGTTTATACCTGAGGTATGGGCCTATTTATAGGCATAGAGGTGGAGTCAAACCTGGATTAGGACTCCTGCTCCTTGTTGATCTAGAACTGCTGTCCGAGTTCTAATTGGACTTCAATCCTTTACTAGACTTCTAACTGGATATCTTCTTAGACTTCCAATCTGATATCTTCTTAGACTTCTGATCTGATATCTTCTTAGACTTCTGATCTGATATCCTCTTAGACTTCTGATATGATCATTATTCTTATCTGATCATTATTCTTATCTGTTTGGACCTATTTGACTTTTGAATCTCCTCTTTGGATCGGGTTTAGTGGGATTTATCCCCAACAGTTACCCCCTAATTCCCTTATCCGAAGCTTGCTTGAATAATGGGAATTCCATGTCTAAGGAAACCCGATCTTTGTCTCCTTCTGAAAACCTGCTAACCTACAAAACCTGAGGGTTAAATCTTACCCCCTATTACTTTCTTGTTTTTCCTTAGGGTTTTCTCCCTGTCTCTTGGAATGGCTAACTCCTGAAAAACCTGCAAAAACCGAGGGTTAAATCCAACCCCCCTTTCTTCTTGCTCTCGGCTAGGACTGGTCCGAGAAGTTTCTTCTTGCTCTCGGCTAGGACTGATCTGAGAGGCTCCTTCTCGGCTAGGACTGATCCGAGAAGTTTTTTCTTGCTCTCGGCTAGGACTGATCCGAGAGTTTCTTCTTGCTCTCGGCTAGGACTGATCCGAGAGGCTCCTTCTCGGCTAGGATTGGTCCGAGAAGTTTCTTCTTGCTCTCGGCTAGGACTGATCCGAGAAGTTTCTTCTTGCTCTCGGCTAGGACTGATCCGAGAGGCTCCTTCTCGGCTAGGACTGGTCCGAGAAGTTTCTTCTTGCTCTCGGCTAGGACTGATCCGAGAAGTTTCTTCTTGCTCTCGGCTAGGACTGATCCGAGAGGCTCCTTCTCGGCTAGGACTGGTCCGAGAAGTTTCTTCTTGCTCTCGGCTAGGACTGATCCGAGAGGCTCCTTCTCGGCTAGGACTGATCCGAGAAGTTTCTTCTTGCTCTCGGCTAGGACTGATCCGAGAGCCTCCTTCTCGGCTAGGACTGGTCCGAGAAGTTTCTTCTTATACTCGGCTAGGACTGATCCGAGACTCTCGACTAGGACTGATCCGAGACTCTCGGCTAGGACTGATCCGAGAGATTTCTTCTTGCACTCGGCTAGGACTGATCCGAGACTCTCAGCTAGGACTGATCCGAGAGTTTTTGCCTGCAAAAGAAGCGACATCAACGGGTTCCCGGTCCCTAGACCGGAAACACTCCGATGCTTAAGTCAGCTTTATTCATTTATTCTGAATATACTTATTCCCAAAATCTGGGAAATTTTCTGTCTAGTCTGAATTAAAAATAAAAGTCTAGTTCTTTGCAAATATAAATACTAAAAAATAAAAGCAAGCTTGAAATTCCCGAGAGTCCTTTTTATGGGATCACGGGCAGATACTGCTGTTGCCTCGACTCTCTATGCTGTGGGCTTCTGCTTCTTCGGTCCTTTCTTCTTTCTATGTCATCTCGGGGAGCATTCTCTTGATGCCTCTCGTCTAGCTGAGGACGGTCTCGGGGATAGTAATCCCGTGGCTGTTGATCTCGAGGCTGATAGTCCTGATGATTCCGAGGCCTGTTATTTCCTGGATGGTTCCGTCGCTCTCCCAAGAACCGAACTAGCTTGCCATTTTTTATGAATTCTTCTATTAACAACCTTAGGGTTACGCACCCCTCGGTGTAATGACCTGCTTGTTTATGGAAATCACAATACTTCCCTGCATTCCTATAAGGAGGATTACCTGGTATCTTTTGCGGTTCCCGAAACGCCGGATCTCTCTTGATCTCCATAAGGACTTCTGATATCTCGGCATTGAGAGGTGTAAAGTTGTAATCTTTGAACTTCTTTACCTGCCTCTGCTCTTCCCCATCAGCTTTCCTGAATTCTTTCCTTTTCTTTTCTGGGGCTGTCTCTCGGGGTAGTCTAGAACTGGCCATAGACTTCAGCGTCTCTTCCTGATTAATGAATTCTTCTACCTTATCCATGAGGCCCTGCAAGGTATTCGGTTGCTTCCGGATCAACTTTTTCATCAAAGGCTCCTCGGGTGAAATTCCCTGATAAATGGCAGCAAAGATCATATCCTCGGTCGGATCTTCGACCGTAGCCTTCTCTCGGTTGAACCAAGCCATAAACTCCTTAAGACTCTCGTTGCCCTGCTGGTGCAATGATAGCAAATATCCCGAAGGCTTCTTCCTTGTCCGGAAAGCCAAGAACTCCGTTAGGAATATCTTGGACAGTTCCTTGAACTGATCAACGGAATTCGGGGGCAGCTTCCTGAACCAGTCTCGGGCATTCCCCGAAAGAGTAAGAGGGAAGGCCCGACATGCTACTTCATCGGGTGTCCCGTGAAGGTCTAGATGAGCTTTGAAATTCTCTAGGTGATCCAAGGGATCTCTGTCTCCTGCATAACTTAGAATTTGGGGTACCTTAAACTTATCGGGAAGCTGATAGTCTGCCACCCGTCTGGTGAAGGGTGAGTCTGTACCCATTAGGAGCTTGTCCACCATTACGGATCTACTTTTGTCATTTCTTTCCATCTCCATGTACGTGCACCTTCTCTCCATCTCGGCAATAACTCTGCTCAGATCTCCTTGGTGGTCATCCTCCCTCTGAGGATTAATGTTGCTGTTGTGATCTTCTTCCTCACGCTCATCCCTGTTCATCTCGGGATTGGGCTGTTCCGGCCTCCTTCGCAGTAACTCGGCATTCCACTGTGTTAAGGATTCAATCTGGGCTTCCAACGCTGCTATGCGATCTTGATCTCCACCCCCCGGGGGAGGGTTCGGTGGAGGCTGCAAATTATTCTGAATAACCGGTTCCTGTGGGGCCACGGGCTATCGATTGGTCTGGCTTCCGGAACGTGTGTTCATCACCATGCTGGATCTTCTTTTTCTTTTATGAGGAACGAATAATCGTTTCCCACAGACGACGCCAAACTGTTGGTACAGTTTCCGGTATGGTGTGAATCTGCACGTTCCTTTGATGTTCTTCACGCTTCTCAATAACTTTGCAAAACAACAAAACCTAGGGACCCTTCCGGGGGTCCCGCTCCGATGCCTAAGTTAGCTTCTGTGAGAAAATAATGCTCTATGCATAAAATTGAGTCTTAGTTTATACCTGGGGTATGAGCCTATTTATAGGCATAGAGGTGGAGTCAAACCTGGATTAGGACTCCTGCTCCTTGTTGATCTAGAACTGCTGTCCGAGTTCTAATTGGACTTCAATCCTTTACTAGACTTCTAACTGGATATCTTCTTAGACTTCCAATCTGATATCTTCTTAGACTTCTGATCTGATATCCTCTTAGACTTCTGATATGATCATTATTCTTATCTGATCATTATTCTTATTTGTTTGGACCTATTTGACTTTTGAATCTCCTCTTTGGATCGGGTTGAGTGGGATTTATCCCCAACAATAACACTCCCCCTTGGATGACCATACACTAAGAATATGACTCATTAAAACCTTGCCAAGAAAAACCCAGTGGGAAAAACCAGTGGCGAAGGAAAAAGAGTACATTATTCTTGTGTGTCGTCATATGCTTTAGGATTGCCTCATTAAAACCTTGCAAAGGAAAACCCAGTGGGAAAAACCTTAGCGAAGGAAAAAGAGTACAATCAGCATAATCATTTTACTCCCCCTCATTAGCATGAATAGCTTCAATTGTTTATGATGAAAGATTCTTGAGTCGGCGCATTCCAATGTTATTCACCAACTTCTTAAATGTTGCAGTTGGTAATGTTTTGGTAAATAAATCTGTTAAATTGTCACTTGATCGTATCTGCTTCACATCAATATCACCACTCTTCTGGAGCTCATGTGTATAGAAGAATTTTGGTGAAATATGTTTTGTTCTATCACCTTTAATGTATCCTCCTCTGATCTGTGTGATACAAGCAGCATTATCTTCATATAATATTGTCGGGTTATCTTTGATTGTGGATAAACCGCACTTTTCTTGAATGTGTTGAATTAGTGATCTTAGCCATATGCATTCCCGACTTGCTTCATGAATTGCAATAATTTCTGAGTGATTTGAAGAAGTAGCAACAAGTGTTTGCTTGACAGATCTCCATGAAATAGCAGTACTTCCACATGTAAATAGATATCCTGTTTGAGATCTACATTTATGCGGATCAGAAAGAAAACCCGCATCTGCATATCCAACTAACTGTGAATTTGAACCTCTTGGATAAAATAATCTCATGTCAGTTGTTCCACGAAGATAACGTAGAACATGTTTGACCCCATTCCAATGCCTTCGAGTTGGTGCAGAACTGTATCTTGCTAGTAAATTAACTGAAAATGCTATATCAAGTCGTGTGCAATTTGCAAGATACATGAGTGCGCTAATTGCACTAAGATATGGTACTTCAGGACCAAGAATTTCTTCGTCATCTTCTCGAGGATGAAAAGGGTCCTTTTTCACATCAAGTGAATGAACAACCATTGGAGTACTCAAAGGATGAGCTTTCTCCATGTAAAAGTGCTTCAGGACTTTTTATGTGTATGTTGATTGATGAACAAGAATTCCATTTTGAAAATGTTCAATCTGAAAGCCAAGACAAAATTTTGTCTTCCCAAGATCTTTCATCTCAAACTCATTTTTTAGATAAGTGGCAGTTTTTGTGAGCTCTTCTGGAATCCCGACAAGATTTAAATCATCTACATAAACTGCAATGATAGCAAATCCAGATTCTGATTTCTTAATGAAAACGCATGGACAAATTGGATTATTCTCAAATCCTTCTTTCAATAGATATTCACTGAGACGATTGTACCACATGCGTCCGGATTGCTTTAACCCGTATAAAGATCTTTGTAGTTTGATAGAATAAATACTTCGGGATTTTGAATTATATGCTTACGGCATTTTGTATCCTTCAGGGATTTTCATGTATATATCATTATCAAGTGATCCATATAAATATGCTGTAACCACATCCATTAAATGCATATCCAAACTTTCTATAACTACCAAGCTAATCAAAAATCTAAATGTAATTGCATCTACTACAGGGGAATATGTTTCTTCATAATCAATACCTAGTTTTTGCAGGAAACCTTGTGCAACAAGTCTTGCTTTGTATCTCACATTGTCATTTTCCTTATTACGTTTTCGTATAAATACCCACTTGTATCCAACAGGTGACACACCTTCTGGTGTTTGGACTACAGGTCCAAATACTTCACGTTTTGCTAGTGAGTTCAATTCTGCCTGAATTGCTTCCTTCCACATTGGCCAATCATTTCTATGTCGACATTCTTCGACGGATTGTGGTTCAATATCATCATTACTTCTGGTAATGTCAAATGCAACTTTAAATGAGAATATGTTGTCGACAACAATTTTGTTTCTATCCAATATTTCTCTTGTACTTATATAATTTATTGAGATCTCATTATTTTCAGGTACCTGTTCCTCTTTAGGGGGTAGCTCTTCAGGAGATTCCTCTTAAGGGGATTTTTTTCCAGGAGAATTTTGTACAGAAAGTTTGGATGGATCGATTTCCGTTTCCTGTTGTGGGTAAGGCCTCTTCAGGAGTGCCGATTTCATTTCCTTGTGCTTTTCTCTTCCGGAAAATCTTATCCTTTGCACCAATAAGTCTTCCACGCTTCAGGCGTGCCTTAGACTCATTTGCTGCTGTATTAGTTAATTGTCCTACATGGACTTCTATCTTTGCTGGAGTATTAGCAGCTGGAATGTGAGACTTAATTATTTTCTTGTTGTCAGTAAATGCATCCGGCAATTGATTTGCAATACTCTGCAAATGAATGATTCTCTGAACTTCTAGTTCACACTGATTTGTACGATGATCAAAATGAGATAACGTCGAATTATTCCAAGTGATTTCTTGTCGTGCTTCTGGCAATGACTTTTCTTTCCCTAGTGATGGAAATATATTTTCATCAAAATGACAATCTTCAAAACGTGCTTTGAAAATATCACCAGTTAAAGGTTCAAGATATCTAATAATAGATGGAGAATCAAAACCAATATAAATCCCAAGTCTACGTAGAGGTCCCATCTTAGTGCGCTGAGGTGGAGCAATTGGAACATATACAGCACAACCAAAAATGCGAAAATGAAAAATATTTGGTGGTTGACCAAATGCAAGTTGTAAAGGAGAATATTTTTGGTAAGATGTTGGTCTGATCCGAACTAATGATGCAGCATGTAATATTGCATGTCCCCAAGCAGAAATAGGTAGTTTTGATTTCATAAGCAAAGGTCGAGCAATTAACTGAAGTCGTTTAATAAACGATTCAGCTAAACCATTTTGAGTGTGTGTATGAGCAACAGGATGCTCAACATTAATACCGATTGACATGCAATAATCATAAAATGCTTAAGATGTAAATTCACTCGCATTATCCATCCGAATAGATTGAATTGGATGATCAGGAAATTGTGCCCGTAATCTAATTATTTGGGCAAGAAGTCTAGCAAATGCAACATTACGAGTAGAAAGTAGATAAACATGTGACCATCTAGTTGATGCATCTATTAAAACCATAAAATATCTAAATGGCCCACATGGAGGGTGAATTGGCCCACATATATCCCCTTGAATTCTTTGTAAAAATGATGGAGATTCAAGAATTACCTTAGAAGGGGATGGTTTTATTACTAGTTTACCTTGAGAACATGCAGCACAAGAATAATCAATTTGTAAAAGAATCTTCTGGTTCCTTAAGGGATGCCCATGAGAGTTCTCAATTATTCGACGCATCATAATTGCTCCCGGATGTCCAAGACGATCATGCCAAAGCATAAACATTTTTGGATTAGAGCACTTCTGGTGCATCACAACATGTGATTCAATTGTTCTTATTGTTGTATAATACAACCCGGAAGAGAAAGCAGGCAGTTTTTCCAATATGAGCTTCTGGCCCGAAATTATTAAAGTAACATAAAGATATTCGTCACTGCCTTCATTAGTGGTTTCAACATGATAACCATTTAGACGAATATCTTTAAAACTGATTAAATTTCTTCTAGATTTAGAAGAATACAAAGCATCATCAATACAAAATTTTGTTCCTTTTGGCAATATAATATTTGCTCTTCCAGAGCCTTCAATTAGGTTTGATGAACCTGATATTGTATTGACACTAGCTTTGTTTAATATTAAGTATTGAAAATATTTCTTATCTCTAAGAATTGTGTGCGTTGTACAACTGTCTGCTAGACACAAATCTTCACCAATCATTTTGGAATTAATCATTCCATCAGTATGACCCATACCTCCATACATAATAAAATAAATATTAAATTTCATTAATCAAAATAAAATAACAAAATAAAATTAAAATTGACAACATAATGAAAACATATATATATATATATATATTACTACAAGATTACTGTGATTAACAAAATTCATTTTAATCCATTTTTCTTTCTCTTTTATGGATGCTTGATATAGGTCGATCAGATGTTTAGGCGTACGGCAGGTACGCGACAAATGTCTTTTCATATTACACCTGTAACATTTATCGATCTTAATAGTTCTTTGTAGGTTTATTCTGTAAACCTTTGTTTTTATATTCTTTCGCCTCAGTGTGGTTCCACTTCTGGTGGAAATGAAAATTTCTTTTGTAAGAATTATGAGTACATTCCCATTGATCTCTATAATATATATATATATTCTACCACATCCACGTCCACGATACTGGTTTCCTTTATTACCACAAAATGAGGTTCCATTTGCTTCAGGAAATGGTGTAGAACTCGTTGGACGAGATTGGTGATTTTTCATTAATAGCTCGTTGTTTTGCTTAGCCACTAGAAGACAAGATATTAGCTCAGAATATCTTGTAAAATTACATTCTCGATATTGCTGCTGCAGTAGCACATTCGAGGCATGAAATATGGTATATATCATCATAAGTGCACAGTTTTAACTGTGAGCTGATTTTAAAGAGTGCAACTTCAGGTGCATCCAACAATAATGAGCTTTTTGGGAGGATAACTGTCTTCTGGTACTTGTATCTCTCCCTCAAATTATTCCACAAGGTCAATGAATCTTTTATTATAAGGTACTCATTTTTATTTAATTCATCATGTAGATGATGACGAAGAAAAATTATTGCTTTAGCGCGATCCTGTTGGGATGCTTGATTTTCATTCATTGCTTTGTCACGATCCTGCTAGGATGTTTGATTTTCATTCTTAATAGTGTATTTCCAAGATTCATAACATCAATATTCATAGCATTATAAAATGATAATATTTTAGTTCATATTAATCGCACATGGATCATAAGATTCATATGTTTTAATATGATTCTTAAAACAATAAAAATTTCTAAGCATATGTTAGAATGTTAATTAACAAAATAGATAATAAGATTACTAAATCTTAAAGAGACTTACAATGATTGAAGAATATCCCACGGATAGCTTTTGGTGTTGAAGATCAAAAGAACACAACTGGCTAGAGCTTCGTGCTGATAACGTGTTGTAAAATTAATGAAAATAACAAGACAAGATAAAGAGATTGTAAATATGAAACTAGTTCTTCAGGAACTATGTATGATTCTTCTCTATAATTGTGTGTTTTACAAAGTACCCAATACTCCCTTTTATAAACATAGAATCATAGTGGGAGGTTAAAGAATAGGAAAGGATAGGACATGAATTAAAAGGCTACATCAATGTATTACATGAATGTTATGGAATTCTAAAAGATGACATGAATGTGTAGAATTCCAATAGATGAAACTAAATGGTCATCCACCAAATGCATGAATGCATTCATAACATATATATATATATATATATATATATATATATATATATATATATATATATATATATATATATATATATATATATTTCTCATATCTTTTAATGACATAGAAACTCGAGATAATTCTTGATGAGTTAGATCGAAATGAGATGTTTAATTACGGAAATATTATAGGTGAAAGCTAGTTTGGGGATAAATTCGAATAATTAAGCAGATTATTGTATATTCTAGTTTGAAAATCAAATATAGTATATTCTATTCAAGGGATGCATTCAGTATGCAAAACCTAAGATCACAGCTCTTCCAAAGATGATTCACAGATTATGATATTTTTAATCTAGTTTGAAAATCAAATATTGTACGTTTTTTTTTTTTTAAAAAAAAAAGTCTCAATTTCTATTTTTAATTCTGTTTTTCACCAAGGGACTCAACATGATCATGTATCCATATTCAACAAGAATGAAAGTAACCCCATATTTTACAACCTGTTTTGGAGAAGAAGGAAACTTTAAAATGTCCTTGTCTATGGAAAATTTAGTGCACTAAGTCTGACTTGTCATCTTACAAAACTGCTCTGATGCTATCATATAAATTGTTCATCAAAGGAAAAACTTTTCTAAGTACATTCAAAGATGTAAGATGAGAATGTATTCCTATGAAGTTTCTGACTTTTGTAATGTGTCTCATCAGTTAGCCATTTTTGTCTCCTCTGACGGAGAACAACCCACGTGCAACGCAAGTGGGTTTTTATTAGATGAAAATTTCAAAATGCTTCCATTTTACCCTAAAAAATAAATGATAAAAGAAAAATAAAATAAAATTAGGGGGTGTTTAATTTCAGCCACCCACATATGGCTACTTGGGGGTGACTAGAATGGGGGTGGTTCAACCACCACACATATTTTTATTATTTTTTCTTTTTTCTTTTTTTATATTTTTTTCTTTAAGGAAAATGGGGGTATTTTAGACTTTTCATCAACTAAAAACCCATGTGCGATGCACATGTGTCATTTGCCGCTAAAGAGGATGGAAATAGTTATCGGATGGGTAACATTGCAAAAGTTAGAAACTTCATGGGAATACATTGTCAATTTTTAACATTAATTGTAGGCAAAATCGAAAAAGCAATCCAACTTCTGGAAGGCCAAATGTATATTTTTTCGTAAAATAATGAAAAATATCAATTTACTACATAGACTTTTAAGTTAACTAGTACCAAAATTATTCCCTGAGATTCTAATTTTTACAATCACCATTATACGTTTTATCTATTTTTCAAATAAATCATCATATCCTATTTTCCATCTATTCCATCTATTTTCTAATAGATCCCATATGTCAATACAAATATACCCTAAAAAATTAAAACCAAAGATGAAAAAATAAAGTCAAACTATGTAGAAGATATTCTCATACAGACCAAAAATGGCTGTAGAAATGAACTATGTAGAAGATTTTGAGCTGATTTCAGGCTGTAGTTGTCCCTTAAGTATAATGATCAGCATTGTTTTATTCCCAACTTATGTTGAACTATGTTTCAACTTAGTTGTGGTAATCAAGTGGATGGGTTTGGCTCCATCATTTCTATTGCAGTTAGTTGCAATTACCAACTTCTGTTGCTAACCATTGGAGTAATCAAGTGTAGATGGAAAATGCTGTTGTTATGTGAAAGAGCATGGTTTTTTAATATTAAAATCACAGCACTGGTCATTTGTACCTTGATTGGCATGCAGTTATGTATGTAGGCCTGCAAATAATTCTGAACCGGATTCCTCCTTCCCTTGCTCTTTGGAAATGTTAAAGATGAATCATTTTCTCTATATATCTTTAGAGCTGACTGTTGATCTAATTTCTTTTTCTTTTTCTTTTTTTCACAGGGATTGGCATATCAATTGATAGATGATGTTCTTGATTTCACGGGCACATCAGCTTCCCTTTGAAAGGGTTCTTTATCTGATATCCGCCTTGTAATTCACTTATCCTTTATGTAATATCTTACTGAATGCATCTAATGAACCATTGTGCTAGTCTCCTTTGCCCTCCCCCCTCCCTTGTGCCAAAAATGACTTGACCTAGAGTTTCACACTGTTAAAATATGACTGTTCACATGCTTACATTTTCTGTTTGAAAACAGCTTGCACTACAAAAAAAACTGATTTTCGCCACTTGCAGTTCGCCGCGTGTATGGTCACTGTACACGTGGTGAACTATTGGCTGCGTGCAAGTAGCCACGTACATACACGCGGTGGATCCGGTTATCACTAATTGCACAATTGGCCGCGTGTATTTTAATACACGCGGCCAATTGGCCGCGTGTACATTAATACACGCGGCCAGATGATGGCCGCGTGTACATTAATACACGCGGCCAACTGGCCGCGCGTACATTAATACACGCGGCTAACTGTGAAATTTATTTTGTTAATATTTAATTCTGTTTTTTAATTTCTTTTTATTTAATATATATATATATATATATATATATATATATATATATATATATATATATATATATATGTTACTAAAATTCTCCAAATTTATTTTATCCAAAAATATGACAAAATCAAATTGCACAAATTAATCAAAACAACAATATTTAAAAATTTGAATACAATGTACTAATAAATGTATTCATTACTAACAATAAATACTTACACAACAATATCAACAAATTTGAAAATCTTGATCTAATAAAGTTATTCGTTACTAAAAAAAAAAAAAAATACACAAAATATCTACAAATCTGGAGGACGTCGCTGCGGATCACGAGGTGCAGTCCCGGGCGTGAACTCGCCAACCGGCGATTGTCCCGCAAGAGATGGTGTAACGGGCGATGGAGTCCCGAGAGGGGATTGTTGGCTCAGCAATTGTCCAACAGGCGACACCGGACCAATCGTTGTCGCATTACTTGCAAGTAATAAAAATAATTAACCTATATAATATTATATGCAAATTTAAACAAGTAATGAGAACAAATTAAAAATAAACCTAAGTGTATACATAATATGAACCATACCTGCAGGCGCACTACTAACAGACGACGTACTACCTACGTGTGCAGGTGAAGACTGCTGAGCACCAGGGCATACGAACGATAATCCTGTAGAGGACATGAAGGCCTCAACCTGTCACATGCACTGCTCCATAGCATCAAACTGTCGTAGGCGCTGCTCCATGCAGTCAGCCCGCTCTCTCTCGGCCCGCACTATGCCCTCCAACCCGTCATTCCTCTCTCTCTCGGCCCGTAACATGATATCCATCTCCGCAATTTTGTGGGCAGCCCAATCCTGAGACGTGCCCTCGGCCGGTCCCCCCCGTGTGCGGGCCCTATACGAGAAACAAGTCCCGCGAACAGGAGTAACGTTCGGCCCAACCTGCCGAACCCTACCCGCATACTCGGGTCGCCCAACCGCTTGCTCGTACGCGTCGCCAGGTGCCCAACGCACCGAATCTGATGAGACGGGCTCTGAAGCAGCAGGATCAGTGGACAAACTCTGTGTCATCCGCTCCTGTACGTCATCAACATACAATACACTGGTAATTAATAAATACTTTATCACACGCATAACTAATAAATATTAATAACATAGAACAGTAGCATACACATAGGTCCGTGTCCGCTCGTTCAGATAAGTGCCGTCTTTCCATGTGTGCGTCTTCACAAACGACTCGGTGCGAGTGGGGGGCGTGCCAGATGTAGATGCCTGTCGCCATACAGTATAAATATATAACAAACATTGGATATTCATTTAATGTTAAGAAAGAACAATTACGCACAAATTTAATTAAAACATTTACATATTGTTTCATACCTCATCGTGATTAAATCTGACATAACTTTTGGACCCCAGACTATGGGGGATGTCATTCTGCTCCCGCAGCCGCTTCATTCGTTCAGACCTCGCCTTTGCATTGAACATTCCGAAAAAAAAATGTAAGAATTGACACACTTAATTACTTATGTGCTATGATTAAATGAACAGTTTATTAAAAAAATACAACATTATAGTAATACATTCAAAGACCTAAATACCTGATTTCTTTTTGTGCACCACTCGTGCAGTACATCCTCCACATCCGTTCGGTCATACTTATCAAAAAACGTATATGGCATTCTCGCACGTATTGTCAATGGCGTGTCACCGTCTCGAATATGTAGCTGGGTCCTCAACTTCGACTTCCACGAACGGTGCTTACGGCCCATATCACCCCAGAATTCATTCTGTGCGAGAAGCTGGTCTACGGATATGGGTACAAAAAATTCTTGCTGCACATTCAATTTAAGGATTAATTTTAGCAGTTCAACAAAAACTTAATCTTAACTTTAATTTCACTAAACACATATATTAGTTTCATACACATACCATTATGGCATCCCACATTGCCCGCTTAATCTGCTTATCTACCTTTGCCCATTAGTCCCGCAAGTGAATGTGGGACCCGCTCCGTAAAAGCTTGCCCGCAGCCCGTCTATAACGATTGCATGCGCGTCCCACGGGTTGTGTTGCAGCATTGTACTGCAACACAACTTTCTTCCCCCTCGGGAGCACCCAATTTCTCTCTGGGTCCTTAATCACCTCAAAATAGATGCTCCCGTCTGGGTTATACCATAGTCAATAAATATAAAACGTTAATATATTAACACTAAATAACTTAATTATATTAATATATCAATAAATTAAAAATGAAATTTAAATATTATACGAACTTACTAAATTAAGATATAATGATGTATAAAAATGTACTTACCCATCAGCCAAATATGATCGGTCGCTTCGCTGGGTCGCTAGCATGCTCCTCGCCTACCTCATCTGCCGGGTGAGGCTCATCATGATGATCGTCATCCGAAGACATATCCTGGGGGACATCATGGGCCAATTGATCAAGACCCAGCATCACATCGTCCCCCTCATGGGGCATCTGGCTCTCCCCCACATTTGGGTCCTGACTCTCCCTAGAAAGCGGCAACTGGCTCTGTCCATAAACAGGCACCTGACTCTCCCCAGGTGCCGGGCCCTGGCCCCCAGCCGGTGCCGACATCTATCCTGATCGCATAGCCGGCATAGGCATCTCCCCCCTCTGTGACAGCGGGAATCTGTCATCCTGAGTCTCACTATCAGGGTTGACTAGCATAGGTGGTGTAAGGGGGTATGGATAGTACAACGGGAATCTGCTCAGATCATGACACTCTCGCGCCCACCATCGATCAATATGACCCGGTGTGGTGATCCCCAACTGCGAGAACGTCGTATATGGAGAAGGAGAATATCCAGCTGAGCTCGTCTGGCCGGGATCTGACTTGCTCATCCCCGCCGTACCTGGGGGCAATGGTCTATAAACGGCGTCTGGGTGGTGTGGCCACGGTGTAGTATGTAGTGCCTCTGACATCGCCGGTGTGGACGTAGGCGGGTATGGAGAAGGAGAATATCCAGCTGCGCTCGTCTGCCCGGGATCTGACGAGCTCATCCCCGCCGTACCCGGGGGCAATGGTCTATAAACGGCGTCCGGGTGGTGTGGCCAGGGTATGGTATGTAGTGCCGCTGACATCGCCGGTGTGGATGTAGTCGTGCAAGGCACGGGTAGGCGTGGTGCACGATGTGCGCAAGTAGGGGGACTTTGGTCCATCGAAACCTGCGAACAAAAATGTAGACAAATTATTTGAAATTCGTATTAGTTTTGATATTAAAAAAGAATATGCATATTATACAATGAGCTCTATGCAAAATAAGAAAGTATTTTGAGTTTAAACGAATTGTACCAACAATAAATATAGCAATCATTGTATAACAGGAGCTTCAATCGGATCAATGTCGGGCCTGTCGTGATCGAATTCATCATTCATATCATGCAGGTCATCAGTGGGTAGTACGAGCGGTACACACTCGTGATATGCATTATCTGCATCACTACTCCCTTCCCCCTGACCAACATCGTACACGTTGCGCGGTTTAGTCCTCACGGCACAAACCCAGTTTGGGTTCCTTCCATCCTTGACATAAAACACTTGGTCTACCTGAGATGTAAGCACGTAAGGCTCGTCAGTAAGCAGTTCTCGCCTGTGGACGAGGTGAGTGAAGTTGACAAACGCTAGGCCATAATCGTCGACTCTGAATCCTCTGTCCATCGTGGGGTCCGCCCAATTGCACTTAAATAGGACGTATGTAGTCCTATCGTAGTACTCGACCTCAACTACATCGGTTAATTGCCCGTAGTAGGTTTCGCATTCAACGGTTGGCACACATACGCCGCTGTTCTGAGTCCTCTGTCCCACATCATGGGCTAGCGTGCGGAACAGTTTCCTGTTTACCACGTACCTGTTATACTTCACTACTGTCTCCTTTAACCCTCTACTGCGCATAACCAATTTCTGCCCCAATTCCTCCCTACGTTGATCGTCAAGGCCATCAACCTATGTTATCATTTCATATATTAGAAGAATACATCGGTTAATAGCGGCATATTGTCGAACCCTATCTTAAAATGACACTGAACATAGGTAAATATTATATATCAAAATACCACTATTTCCTTACATATGCGCGGTACCACTCGCAGAACTGCTCATGATGTCGGGCTTCAATTAGAGCGTCCATGATGCGACCCCTAACGCATGATCGCCTAATAGCGTCTTTGTGCATCCTACATTCAGCGGATATAATTAAAAAACTAATTATTATCAATTATATCATTTGAATCCGGTTCAATATGTAAACACTACTTACATCCGCAAATTGAGAAACTCTTCAGAGTTGAACACAATATAACGATGAATCTGATGCATCGTCAACCAGTTCAACCTAACTCGCGTTCCCGCCCCCTTAGAACCATCCGGATTTCTCAAAGGTCTATTGTGAAAGGTTGGTGCATTTTCTAGATATCTCGAACAGAACGTTACTAGCTCGGTCGCTATGTAACCTTCTGCAATGCACCCCTCAGGAGCCGCTTTGTTGCGCACATTCGACTTGAAACCCCTAAGACTCCTGGTGCACACACATAAACATTAAGGGCTTGTCCCCGTTTAATGCCACGATATATATATATATATATATATATATATATATATATATATATTTTTTTTTTCTGCGAAATTTTACCTCTCTGCCGGGTACATCCACCTATATTGAACGGGTCCGCCGAGTCTGCACTCGCGCACAAGATGCACGACCAAGTGGACCATGCTAGTAAAAAACCCAGGAGGAAATACCTGTTCTAGCTTGCATAGCTTGGTCGAGCATATGCCTCTGAAAAATGCTGACATCTCAACGATAGGTCTGACCACTTTGTCTGGCAGTGACTGACGCAATGCAATTGGTAGAAGCTGCTGCATCAGTATGTGGCTGTCATGACTTTTTAACCCTGAAATTGTACGGTCCTTCATCCGAACACACCGTGAAATGTTCGAGGCATATCCGTCTGGAACTCTCACATTTCGAAGAACCTTTAAAAAGCTTTCTTTATCCTCCCTGGACATCGTGTGACAAGCTGCGGGTATATATGTTTTACCATTTGCGGCGGTGAACGGATGCAATTTAGGTCTCAACTCCATCTCCTGCAAATCCAGCCGAGCTGCCAAGTTGTCCTTCGTTTTCCCTTTGATGTCCAAAATAGTGCCAAGTATATTGTCCATGACATTTTTCTCTATGTGCATGACATCAAGATTGTGCCGAAGCAAATTGTCCTTCCAGTACGGCAATCTGAAGAAAATACTTTTCTTCTTCCACATAACATCATCAGCACCCCGTGCACCCGTCTTCCGCTTCTTCCGTCTCGTCTTACCCGCGTTCTCATCCCCAAATGCAACTCCGTCCAACTGTTGGAGGATCTCGTCCCCGCAAGGCACATCAGGAGCACATTCTAACTCCTCAGTCCCATCAAACGTTCTTCTGTTCAGCCCCAACAGATGTTCAGTTGGCAAGTACCTCCTGTGTCCCATGTAACAAAATTTACAACCGTTCTTCAAATGTTTAGAACGTGTCGAATACATGCAACAAGGACATGCCTTCACACCTTTGTTAGGCCAACCGGATAAATCTGCATACGCCGGAAAGTCGTTTATTGTCCACATCAACTGAGCTCGCATATTGAAATTCTCCATCTTCGCAGCATCTAGTGTTCGTACCCCTACATCCCACAGCTCCAACAGCTCATCAATCAGTGGCTGAAGGTAGACGTCGATATCCATACCAAGTGAGCTCGGTCCGGGGATAACCAGTGACAGGATGAACGACGTCTGTTTCATCCACATCCAAGGAGGCAAATTGTACGGTACAAGCAATACGGGCCATGTGCTGTGGGATGTACTCATGTTCCCAAATGGATTGAATCCATCTGCTGTCAGTCCAAGCCGCACGTTCCTACTGTCTGCCATAAAATCCGGATGTAGAGTGTAGAACGATCTCCATGCCTCACTGTCCGCGGGGTGCCTCAATACGCCGTCCCTAGTGCGGCCTTTTGCATGCCATCTCATATTGTGCTCAGTGTGCTCCGACATGAATAACCTCTGTAGCCGTGGGATGAGTGGAAACCATCTCAACACCTTCACTGGACGTTTTTTCCTCGACGATATTACCTCACCATCCTGATCTAAATGTATATCAGCCATCCACTTAGATTCTCCACATACAGTGCAGGTATCTAGGTCTTTATTGTCTTTCCAGAATAACATACAATCATTATGGCACGCCGGAATCTTCTCATACCCGAGACCCATGGAACTGAGGAATTTCTTAGCCTCGTACGTATTAACCGGCAAGGCCTCATCGCAAGGAGGCAATAACTGACTAACAAGCTCAAGAATATCAGAAAAAATCTTATTACTAATACCTCCAATGCACTTCAAGTTGTAGAAATGTACAGTTGCACTCAATTTACTGTGCTTTGTACCGGGGTGAAGTGGCTTGTCGGCAGTCTTCAACAACTCAACGTACTTCAATGTGTCCCTTGCAGAGGTTCCTTCATTTACTTCTCCGGGCTGGCCAACATGATCGGTTTCACCTACTTCGTGCACGCCGAAGGCGTCACGCAACATGGCGTGCATGTCACCACCTTGTTCCAGGTCTCCGCCTTGTTCTGTGACTTCTACATGTTTAATGCCACGGGCAGCCGTATCTATGACATTGGGATGGTCGTGACCCCGAACAGGAGCAGCAGGGTTTAGGGTAGTCTCACCGTGCATATACCAGAAACCGTATCCCGTGGACATTCCCTTCCCCCCTGTCAGGTGGGCAAGAACGTAATCTGGGGGGTGCCGCTGGTTATTCCGGCAGTACTTACATGGGCAGTAAATTTTGCCATCAGCAGCCCTACAGTTACGAACGGCGAATGCTACGAACGCTCTACACCCGTCGTTATACTGTGTCGTACCCCTAGGTGCTGACATCCACGACTTGTCCATATTCCTCTGTACGTGAGTTAACAGTCTGAAACGAAATATGTTATTTGATTACAGCAAATAAAGTGCTTGTTTGTCTAATGTTTGTTTTAAACAGTTAACCCAAAGTATCGTTTTTTCATATTTTTTTTAGGGTTTAGGGTTTTTTTCTTTTTAGGTTTTAAGGTTAGGGTTTAGGTTTTTAAGGGTTTAGTTTTTAGGGTTAGGGTTTAGGGTTTAGGTTTTAATATTTGTAGGGTTTAGAGTTTTTAGGGTGTAGGGTTTTAGGGTTTAGGGTTTAACTAAAATAAAATAGTAATAATAATAATAAAAAAAAAAAAGAGATCTCGAACCTTTTTCTTTTATATTTTTTAATATTCTTCATTCTTTTTTTAGGGTTTAGGGTTTTTGTTTTTTTTTTTTTTTTAAGGGTTTAGGGTTTTAGGTTTTTAGGGTTTAGTTTTTAGGGTTAGGGTTTGGGTTTACCTCAGCATAAAAAAGTAATTACAAAAAAAGAGATCTCTCTCATTTTTATTTTTTTCTTTTTTAATATTCTTCTTTCTTTATTTAGGGTTTAGGGTTTTAAGGTTTCTTTTTTTAGGGTTTAGGGTTAAAAAGGTTAGGGTTTAGGTTTTTAAGGTTTAGTTTTTAGGGTTAGGGTTTTAAGGTTAGGGTTTAGTTTTTAGGGTTAGGGTTAAAAAGGTTAGGGTTTAGGTTTTTAGGGTTCTAGTTTTTAGGGTTTGGGTTTTAAGGTTAGGGTTTAGGTTGTTAGGGTTTAGTTTTTAGGGTTAGGGTTAAAAAGGTTAGGGTTTGGGTTTTAAGGTTAGGGTTAAAAAGGTTAGGGTTTAGGTTTTTAGGGTTAGGGTTTTAAGGTTAGGGTTTAGGGTTTAGGGTTTAGTTTTTAGGGTTAGGGTTTTAAGGTTAGGATTTAGGGTTTACCTCACCATAAAAAAGTTATATAAAAAAAAAAAAGATATGTCTCTTTTGTCTTTTATGTTTTTTAATATTCTTCTTTCTATTTTTAGGGTTTAGGGTTTTAAGGTTAGGGTTTAGGTTTTTAGGGTTTAGTTTAGGTTTTAGTGTTTTAAGGTTAGGGTTTAGTTTTTAGGGTTAGGGTTTAGGTTTCTAGGGTTAGGGTTTTAAGGTTAGGGTTTAGGGTTTAGGGTTTAGGGTTTAGTTTTTAGGGTTAGGGTTTTAAGGTTAGGGTTTAGGGTTTACCTCACCATAAAAAAGTTATAAAAAAAAAAAGATCTGTCTCTTTTTTCTTTTATGTTTTTTAATATTCTTCTTTCTATTTTTAGGGTGTAGGGTTTTAAGGTTAGGGTTTAGGTTTTTAGGGTTTAGTTTAGGTTTTAGGGTTTTAAGATTAGGGTTTAGGTTTTAAGGGTTTAGTTTTTAGGGTTAGGGTTTTAAGGTTAGGGTTTAGGGTTGACCTCACCATAAAAAAGTTAAAAAAAAAAAAAAAAAAAAGATCTGTCTCTTTTTCCTTTTATGTTTTTTAATATTCTTCTTTCTATTTTTAGGGTTTAGGGTTTTAAGGTTAGGGTTTAGGTTTTTAGGGTTTAGTTTAGGTTTTAGGGTTTTAAGGTTAGGGTTTAGGTTTTAAGGGTTAGGGTTTTAAGGTTAGGGTTTAGGGTTTGAAGGTTTAGTTTTTAGGGTTAGGGTTAAAAAGGTTAAGGGTTAGGTTTTTAGGGTTAGGGTTAAGGTTTTAAGGTTAGGGTTTAGGGTTTAGGTTTTAGGGTTTTAAGGTTAGGGTTTAGGTTTTTAGGGTTTAGTTTTTAGGGTTAGGGTTTTAAGGTTAGAGTTTAGGTTTTAGGGTTTAGGGTTTAGGTTGTGTAGCGCCCCAGATTTTAAAACACATTTTATAGAATAATAAGGTTAAGGAATAAAATAATGATTATCTATCATTCGTGTTATAAATTGTTTTATGAATATTTTCAATTGATTTAACGAACTGTGTTTTAGTAAAACTGATAATTAATTTATAACCAAATATTACCGAGTTAAAATAGATAAATGATTAATCATTAGATTAATTATCTTTATTTTATAGTTGTGCAAAATATTATTTTGACACTTTATTATTTAGTATAATAAAATACTATGTCTATTAAACTTCGTAATAAAATGTTTTCATTTATGAAACGAACTAGACTCAAAACGGGTTTAAAATGTTACTCTAGTGATCTATTAAATTTGATAAAGACCTAGTGTAAAAATACCTATAGATTAACCAATCTGCAGGAGAATTATTACCTTCCTGCGTTTTATTCCATTTAATAATATATATATATATATATATATATATATATATATATATATATTCCACTTACGGTTATAATAATAATATATATATATAATAATATCCCACTTACTTTTATTATTATTATATATATATACTTTTAATAAACATCCCAACCTACCGCACCTTCTTCCCCCTATTCCTTCTTCTTCTTTCCAGCTCTTCACTAATAATACATGTATATAATTGCAATTGGTGTACTTGCAATTATGAAGGACAGCTTGTGCGTGAATGAAGGTGTGCTAGCTTATTGAGTCAGGAGGAAATATATATTATTTACTAACATGATAGTGGGAAACACAATGATCACAAGGAATAACATCATGATGATAGAATATAACTTTTCTTCCTTATATTATTTCTTCTTCTTTCTCTCTTCTTGGAGTTCTTCGTTTCTCCTTCCCGAACACAAACCGAGTGAGAGAGATGGAACCAAGAAGACTCAGGAGACCCATATTCCAGTCAAACCCGACGCCGCTTGTAACCTGTTTTAACCAAAACAGCACCACCGTGACCCATGCCGCACCATTCCAGCAACCTGTAGCTCAGCAAAAGAAACCCGTGACCCAGCCGAGCTCGACTCGTGGACGTGTGCCGGAGGTGAAACCCGGACTCTCCTGTTTGCATACTTATATAAATATATAGAATATACACTCGGTGCATATATGTTATATATATATATATATAGATCCAAACCCTTCTCTATATAGATATATGCATATAGGTCTATATATATATATATATATATATATACATATATTCGGTACATATATATTATCTTATAATACTACATATATATATATATATATATATATATATATATATATATATATATATATATATATATATATATATCAAAATACCGTACTGTTCTATATATATATATATATATATATATATATATATATATATATATACCAAAAACCATGTTATGCCATTATATATAGTTAATATATATATGTCGTTATTCTACTTAATTTAATAAAGAACAAAGTTATTTTAAATTATTTATATTTTGGTGGTTGCTAAATCTATATAGTCTAAACTTGATTATTTTCCTAACTTTAATTACTGCCACGAGATTAAGTTTAAGGTTCTTTTATTGACTGTGTGATATCTTAGACAATACCTCGATCAATTATGAGATATTGTGAGAAATACTATGTATTGGGTATTGACCGTAGTTTTAGGTTTGATTAAATGAGCTTGTGTCTTATTATTGACGATTGATATGTATCATTGAAACCTAGAGTTGTATAATACTCTAAGGTATTGATTGTGTTTGATTATTAATAATTAATGAGTGATGTTGTTTAAACTAAGGGCTTGATTAATTGTAAAACTCTAGAATTAAAGAATGATTTCATGAGTTTAATCATGTAATGCATTGTTTTAGAAATTGAGTGTTATGGAAATTGAGCATGCTGTATTATTATGATTTCTCAAATATATTGGTTGAAATAATTGTTAATATGTTTTGTTAATTGGTTTGGTAATTGGATTGATGTTCCCTAAAAGTGATTAGGTTTTGTTAGAAAAATACATAGGTTTCTTGTTGGTTGATTTCTCTATGCTATAGAGAATGATATTAAGAATTTTAGATTGTACTCGAGTGATTACTTGAGACCTAGATTAGATGTTATTCCAAAGTATTGATTTGCTAATTGATTAAGTAAATATTAAGTTTTAACCATGTTGAGTGTTCATAAATGTAAGTGATTTTCCAATTAATAGATGATCGCTTCTATGTATGTGTCTATGTATAAAAATAGAATTCATGTTGAGGCATGAGTTTCTAGAAAGTAATGATATTGACCTTGTATGCACATGTATATGTGTTTGATGCAGATGATGAATTGAGACAGCACAAAAGGACTGTAAGTATTTTTATACTTACTGAGGGTAGTACTGGATTTCAATAATGTTGTGTTTATGTTTTATTTTAATTGGATGCGTGTGACTGATTATTGCATACTGTTAATAATCAACCTATTAATATTGGGCGCAACGTCTCCCAAAGGTTCAGGATGGTAAGTATGCCTGAAACCGGAAACCATAATAATCATATTGATTGGAACGGCTTTCAAAGTACTAGAGGAGGGAGGTCTCTAATAGTGCGAAAACAAAGCTAATTAAAATGTAATGTAGAGGGAACGGCCTCGAGAAAGACGTTAATCGGGGGAACGGCCCTTACAAGAGAGGAGTGCAATGACTATATTGAACTGTTAAACTTTGCATGAAAACTATCACTACATCATTATGTCATATCTCTGTTCCTTAAATAATGCATAAACCATTATGTTGTTGAATGACAGTTAGCTCACTTATGGAACTATGGGATTGTGGTTATAACCACCTTCTCATAGATGACTGTGCAGGCACAGACACTGACGAGTATCAGGATTATCAGGAGCCTTATGATGATCCTGGTTTCATAGATGAGACTGTCTAAAGTCTCCTTTTTATGATAGACTTGCTGAACAGTTTATCTTCCATGTCGTTACTAGGTTTTATTTTATGTACTTTCTAGACATCTTATGCTTTATGTTATGGTTTGTAATATGACTACTATTACATAGGACGTGAGCCGTGGTGGCCCTTATGTTATTGCTTTTGTGTGTATTTATTTGTAAGACCTTTTATTATTATTTTAATGTAAGTTGAGGTATTTCAATTAAAGCTCTATATGTGTTGAAAGGGAATTGTCCCTATCGGTGATGTTTAAAAAAAAAAAAAAAAAAAGATATTCGTATTTTCCGCTGCGAGATTTATCGCCTCTGAAAGGTTAACGACACGTGATTATCCAGATATAATTACTTACGCTCTTTTGTAAAAAGCGGGTCGTTACAGTATGGTATCAGAGCAGTTTGCTCTGAGGACTATCAGACTTGACCATAGAAGTCTAAGTGTTAACACAAGAGCTATAGGAAAATGAACTTTTTATAAACTCCTTAAAAGCTTTTGTATGAAGTTAAGCAACATAAGAGAACAGTAACTATCATTTACGGTTAGGATTTCTATGCCTATGAGAATGTATGCATGGTATGATTCCTATGGTGACATGTTTTACTTACTATGCAATTTAGAAAACATATTGATATGAATTAGTAGAAATGCATGTTAAATAAGAATGGGCTATGATTGTACATAAGAATAACATTATTAACCATTGCGTACAAATAGAACTTGTATAGCATGATTATCCATGCCTCTATAGATGTTGAATGATGTATACTACATATCCTTGATGAAACATGACCATAGGCATGATATAGTTTTACCGCATGTTAGATAACATGTTGACATGAATAATATACTAAGTCAGAATTGTATTACCAAATGGGGAATATGAAACCATTTTTGATTAAGGAATAATTTTGAACAAAATTAAATATGAGCTTTCAACATTGGTGTAAGGTTTACAAAATAAAAGTTTAGATGTGATGAAAACATCTTAAGATTTGAATTTTGTGAAAATGACAAACGTTTTTATGTGGTATTCATGTGTGAAACTTTAATGTCTATAATTCATTGAATAAGTAGAAACTAAACTCTTATTCTAGAATGAGAATTAATACTCATTCATTTGTTATTAAATTGATTTCAAAGATTTTTGAAAAAACCATGAGATTCCGTTACAAAGAAGTAAAATATTTTGGAAATGCTTATTGATAATGAGTATGCTAGAATATGTATAGTGGTGTATATTTGATAAAATAGTACACAACACTACTATCGATAAATCGATCATACCTTTAAATTTATTTATTTAGTTTTTTTGTATGATCTCTAAGTCATCAGTAGCTTTGTAACACTAAGTGTGAATACTTTAAAGCTATCGATAAATGTTTGAATTATTATTTGTCTAGTGTAGAGTCGAATAGATATGCCTTATTTGAGGTTAACAATTTGGATGTTTTATGTACAGAAGGATTTTACCATGATCATGATCTCAGCATCATGATGATAAGATTCTTAGTTATGGCATTAGGCAGCAGAGTGTCTATGATATACATGAGATTTGAGGTATGGAAGTATAATTGATCTTATAATTAGGCTGAATAATACTTAGTATTATTGTGAGACATAATCTTGAAATGCTCTTTGGAGATATAACTTGCATAATCTTGATACTGGATATCTTTACAGATTTATGAATATTAAGTTGATAGATTGATATAGCACTTTATTGATGTACTTAGAATTGATAGTTGTCCTATGATCATGATAAGGTTAACCTTGGAATCAAAAGAACATATATTGAGATTTTGAGGTACACCTAATTAACCTTAGAGAGTAAGGAAAAGATAAATCTTAAGGATTAATGATTCATGGCTTGTTGTATTACGAGCATCTATGGTACCTTTTGAAGATAGGTATATAATTAGTAGATTGATGGACCATGTGAATTTTGAGGATAAATAAGTATGTCATTTAGATATGTTATGATTAACAAATATCTGTCATCTTGTATATGATATCTTTTGGAGATAGGTGCATAAATTATAGATTGCTAATTTATCGGAATATATATATTCGATGATCTATAGGGAAGGGAATTGATTAAATAATTTAATGACACTTGGAGATATTGTCTTTTTATGCATTTGATAAACTCTGGAGAAGTTAGAAATTTATGGATTGATAAATTGTTGAGGTTTTCTAAAGCTTAAGTGAATTGATATAACTGATTTGATCAAAAGATTTGATGATTTTTGGAGAGATTATTTTCCCTATGCATCTGACGAACTTTGGAGAAGTTTATATATATTTGAGGTCTTTCTAGAGCTTAAGTTAAATAAAATATTGATCATACGATCTATTGATTCTCTTAGATATCCCTGCTTGACGGATAAGCTTTTAGCAAATCTGAGTATTGATCGACTGCATAACTAAATTAGAGTAATACTAAGGATTCAATCTAATGATATTTGAGGATGATAGTAATTATGCAGAAATAGAAAGAAGAACATAGTACCATAAGGATTTTACCCTAGTTTAGGATCATAGTTCAAAAAGATTACAGACATATTAGAGAATAAGAACGGTATGTAGAGAATAATTATTGTCTTACAAGATGAACCACTTTAGATTTAAAGAAAACATAGACTTGCAAAATCGGACCTTTTCTGCACCATTCCCGGAGAATACTGGTATGCTTATACCTACGTTTTATTGTACTACAGTTAGTTATTTACTTTTATTAGTAAAGAACTGCTAGATCAAATAGAATACCTGGCTAAACCTCAGGGCGGAAAACCCTAAGATTTTGGACTGCACGCAAGAGATCCTGGTGTTGTCCTTGGAGACGATTGGTGTTCTGCTCCAAGTCAGCATACCTCTTTCCCAAATCATTCGCATAGGAATCTACCACCTGCTTCAGCTTTCTATTTTCTTGCTGTAGAACCCGATTCCTTCGCCTAAAGTCCATATACATTCGCTGCAAAGTCAAATTTTGAGCTTTCAACGCTTGAATTTCGTTCCCTCGAGCTTGCAGACGGCGAGCCATATTGGAAACCGAAGAAGCACCCTGAATACTGAATGCTAAAGAATCATTGATGGCTTGGGCATCGGTCCTATCTGCCAACAACTTTTCATCTCGAGGAGTCATGATGCCTTGAGCTACGGATGCAGCTACTGCATCACTCAGCATCACAGAGTCATTAGTCAGAAGAGGACCTCTCTGAGATAGGAACAATGGACGCCAAATTTCTGGTACTACAGGCGCAGTATTTAGATCAAAATTATTTTGAGAGGATGAGGAAGCCATTTTTGGAAAAACTAAGGAAATGATGATACTCCTCAAAGAACCTGAAGGAGAAAAGATAGAAATGAAGCGGTTATTCGAAAGATCTGAAGGAAGAAAAGAGAACTTAATCAGTGAACGAGACGCAGTCTAATCAACGTCATTCTGAGCGCAGCTGCCACTACACTAGTAGACAGCTCTCGAATCACGAGCTCTCTTCAACTTTCACCATTTTCACCTTCTCGAATTTCGAATTTACCCAAGACTTTTCCGGATTTCGCGCCGCACTTTTCGTACCTAGCAGACGTGGAAGAGCATTCCGAGGAAAGGATGGAGATTTTACGATCCACTGTCGGTACCACTTGCACCGTTTCCTCTCAAATCTCCTCTATAAATTCACTCGTCTTCCCTCTTGCAAAGCACACCTTGAGCTCTCAACCCTTCACACTTTGAGAGCCAAATTTTCCTTCTAGTCTGAACTTATCCTCGCCTTCTACGAAAGAAGATGTAGTTCCATAACCAAATTTCCAAACCTATAGTTAGAAAAATGCAGCATCACAAACAGATTCATAAACACAGAAGCAAGATTATTCTTGATCATACTATCCAGAAGCAAGATTATCCTTGATCATGCAAGACCTTCTCTTCCGCCATATCAACCTGGACTCTCCTCGCATCCATCCACAATCCGGTGATGGCGATCTGTGACAGAAGAGAGAGGGCACCACGATATGAGTACCGCGCTCATATCCTTTCCTGATTGCTTGCCTTGACTTCTTTGCTTTCTTCACCTTCCCCACCTTCCTCACCTTCGAGGCTTCCATGTTCTTGTTTGGCAAGCTTTCCAGCGAAATTATTAGAAAACACCATCACAAGAGAGATTTGTTGTACAAGAAATTTTCCTATAATGAGAAATAAACTTTTCCTTTTCTACAACTTACACCTCGGCTTAATTTATACAGTGTTGAGTGCTTGTTTATTTTTCTTAATTAGATGCTTCATATAAAATCTGCATTACTAGACTTAAAATTTAGGAATCTAAATCTTCCCTTAATGTAAACTTTATGCGAAGCATAGTTTACGAAATTTCGGGGACGAAATTCCATTAAGGGGGGAGGGATGTAGCGCCCCAGATTTTAAAACACATTTTATAGAATAATAAGGTTAAGGAATAAAATAATGATTATCTATCATTCGTGTTATAAATTGTTTTATGAATATTTTCAATTGATTTAACGAACTGTGTTTTAGTAAAACTGATAATTAATTTATAACCGAATATTACCGAGTTAAAATAGATAAATGATTAATCATTAGATTAATTATCTTTATTTTATAGTTGTGCAAAATATTATTTTGACACTTTATTATTTAGTATAATAAAATACTATGTCTATTAAACTTCGTAATAAAATGTTTTCATTTATGAAACGAACTAGACTCAAAACGGGTTTAAAATGTTACTCTAGTGATCTATTAAATTTGATAAAGACCTAGTGTAAAAATACCTATAGATTAACCAATCTGCAGGAGAATTATTACCTTCCTGCGTTTTATTCCATTTAATAATATATATATATATATATATATATATATATATATATATATATATATATATATATATATATATATATATATATATTCCACTTACGGTTATAATAATAATATATATATATAATAATATCCCACTTACTTTTATTATTATTATATATATATACTTTTAATAAACATCCCAACCTACCGCACCTTCTTCCCCCTATTCCTTCTTCTTCTTTCCAGCTCTTCACTAATAATACATGTATATAATTGCAATTGGTGTACTTGTAATTATGAAGGACAGCTTGTGCGTGAATGAAGGTGTGCTAGCTTATTGAGTCAGGAGGAAATATATATTATTTACTAACATGATAGTGGGAAACACAATGATCACAAGGAATAACATCATGATGATAGAATATAACTTTTCTTCCTTATATTATTTCTTCTTCTTTCTCTCTTCTTGGAGTTCTTCGTTTCTCCTTCCCGAACACAAACCGAGTGAGAGAGATGGAACCAAGAAGACTCAGGAGACCCATATTCCAGTCAAACCCGACGCCGCTTGTAACCTGTTTTAACCAAAACAGCACCACCGTGACCCATGCCGCACCATTCCAGCAACCTGTAGCTCAGCAAAAGAAACCCGTGACCCAGCCGAGCTCGACTCGTGGACGTGTGCCGGAGGTGAAACCCGGACTCTCCTGTTTGCATACTTATATAAATATATAGAATATACACTCGGTGCATATATGTTATATATATATATATATAGATCCAAACCCTTCTCTATATAGATATATGCATATAGGTCTATATATATATATATATATATATATACATATATTCGGTACATATATATTATCTTATAATACTACATATATATATATATATATATATATATATACCAAAAACCATGTTATGCCATTATATATAGTTAATATATATATGTCGTTATTCTACTTAATTTAATAAAGAACAAAGTTATTTTAAATTATTTATATTTTGGTGGTTGCTAAATCTATATAGTCTAAACTTGATTATTTTCCTAACTTTAATTACTGCCACGAGATTAAGTTTAAGGTTCTTTTATTGACTGTGTGATATCTTAGACAATACCTCGATCAATTATGAGATATTGTGAGAAATACTATGTATTGGGTATTGACCGTAGTTTTAGGTTTGATTAAATGAGCTTGTGTCTTATTATTGACGATTGATATGTATCATTGAAACCTAGAGTTGTATAATACTCTAAGGTATTGATTGTGTTTGATTATTAATAATTAATGAGTGATGTTGTTTAAACTAAGGGCTTGATTAATTGTAAAACTCTAGAATTAAAGAATGATTTCATGAGTTTAATCATGTAATGCATTGTTTTAGAAATTGAGTGTTATGGAAATTGAGCATGCTGTATTATTATGATTTCTCAAATATATTGGTTGAAATAATTGTTAATATGTTTTGTTAATTGGTTTGGTAATTGGATTGATGTTCCCTAAAAGTGATTAGGTTTTGTTAGAAAAATACATAGGTTTCTTGTTGGTTGATTTCTCTATGCTATAGAGAATGATATTAAGAATTTTAGATTGTACTCGAGTGATTACTTGAGACCTAGATTAGATGTTATTCCAAAGTATTGATTTGCTAATTGATTAAGTAAATATTAAGTTTTAACCATGTTGAGTGTTCATAAATGTAAGTGATTTTCCAATTAATAGATGATCGCTTCTATGTATGTGTCTATGTATAAAAATAGAATTCATGTTGAGGCATGAGTTTCTAGAAAGTAATGATATTGACCTTGTATGCACATGTATATGTGTTTGATGCAGATGATGAATTGAGACAGCACAAAAGGACTGTAAGTATTTTTATACTTACTGAGGGTAGTACTGGATTTCAATAATGTTGTGTTTATGTTTTATTTTAATTGGATGCGTGTGACTGATTATTGCATACTGTTAATAATCAACCTATTAATATTGGGCGCAACGTCTCCCAAAGGTTCAGGATGGTAAGTATGCCTGAAACCGGAAACCATAATAATCATATTGATTGGAACGGCTTTCAAAGTACTAGAGGAGGGAGGTCTCTAATAGTGCGAAAACAAAGCTAATTAAAATGTAATGTAGAGGGAACGGCCTCGAGAAAGACGTTAATCGGGGGAACGGCCCTTACAAGAGAGGAGTGCAATGACTATATTGAACTGTTAAACTTTGCATGAAAACTATCACTACATCATTATGTCATATCTCTGTTCCTTAAATAATGCATAAACCATTATGTTGTTGAATGACAGTTAGCTCACTTATGGAACTATGGGATTGTGGTTATAACCACCTTCTCATAGATGACTGTGCAGGCACAGACACTGACGAGTATCAGGATTATCAGGAGCCTTATGATGATCCTGGTTTCATAGATGAGACTGTCTAAAGTCTCCTTTTTATGATAGACTTGCTGAACAGTTTATCTTCCATGTCGTTACTAGGTTTTATTTTATGTACTTTCTAGACATCTTATGCTTTATGTTATGGTTTGTAATATGACTACTATTACATAGGACGTGAGCCGTGGTGGCCCTTATGTTATTGCTTTTGTGTGTATTTATTTGTAAGACCTTTTATTATTATTTTAATGTAAGTTGAGGTATTTCAATTAAAGCTCTATATGTGTTGAAAGGGAATTGTCCCTATCGGTGATGTTTAAAAAAAAAAAAAAAAAGATATTCGTATTTTCCGCTGCGAGATTTATCGCCTCTGAAAGGTTAACGACACGTGATTATCCAGATATAATTACTTACGCTCTTTTGTAAAAAGCGGGTTGTTACACATAAAATTACACAACAATAGATATTCAAACCCAACAAAATTAACAGCATTGCATAGACCATTATTAATTGCTAAATCCACAATTATTATATGAAACTATTAAAACAATTATAAACAGATTTTAAACAAATTAATTTAAATGCACCAAATTTATTATAGCCAAAAATAAAGAAAAAAAATTAATGCTAAAATTACTCACAAATATTTTTTTTAGGTGTATTTTATGCTCCTTAGCCAAAATGTACCTGCATTAAAACATATTAGTCCCAAAATAGCAATCACGTACAAGGCAGAGAGAGAGAGAGAGAGAGAGACAGACAGACCGGGAGGGGTTTCAGAGAGAGAGAGAGAGAGAGAGAGATGTAGAGAGAGAGAGAGATGCAGAGAGAGATAGAGACAAAGAGATGGATGTAGAGAGAGAGAGGTCCGGACCTATGGTTAGGGTTCCTACTGTGGTTCGGTTAGAGAGAGAGAGAGATAGAGAGAGAGAGCTAGAGAGAGAGAGAGCTAGAGAGAGAGACAGAGAGATAGAGAGAGAGACAGAGAGAGAGAGGGAGATGTAGAGAGAGATAGAGACAGAGAGACGGCTGTAGAGAGAGAGAGGTCCGGACCTAGGGTTAGGGTTCCTGGTTCGGTTAGAGAGAGAGAGAGAGAGAGAGAGAGCTAGAGAGAGAGACAGAGATATAGAGAGAGAGAGAGAGAGCATGCACCTATAGGTTGGTGCACGCGTGGTGCAGTGACGGCCAGAGAGGGAGCTGGCCGGAGAAGACAGCGGAGGGCGGTGGTCGGTGGTCGGTGCGGACGTCCGTGATCGACGGAGACGGAGAGGGAGAGAGAGAGAGAGAGAGAGAGAGAGAGAGCTGAGTGAGAGAGAGAGAGCTGAGTGAGAGAGATGAGTGGATCGAGGGTAGCTTCCTCTGGAAGCTACCCTTTTTTTTTTTATTAAATTTTTTTTATTTAAAAAATAGGCCAGGTGGTGCGTGGGAATTGTCCCGCGCAGGTCACCTGGCCAAAAATTGGCCGCGTGGCGTAATGCCATGCGGCCAATTAGAGACGTGTATACTAATACACGTCTCTATCTGTTTTTTTTTTTTTTAAAAAAAATGAACAATTATAAAAATATATATTTGTATTTGTAATATATAGATATATATATATATATATATATATATATATATATATATATATATATATATATGGTGTTAAGGTTTACGTAAACTCTAACCCATAAAACTAAACCCTAAACGATAACCCTAAAACTAATTCTTAAACCCTAAGTATGTGTATATAAAATTCATGACGTGAATACTGTATAATATTAGATTAGTATCCCATAAAACTAAACCCTAAACACTTAGGGTTAGGGTTTTATTAGATTAGTATTCCATTAACGCAAATCCTAATTAGAGTTAAGGTTTACTTATAAGTATACCATATATATGTAAAGTACTCAACACATAAAACGTAAATATACTATAAACATATTGCACGTAGCCCATAACCCCTAACCCTATGTCTATATACTATATATAGCCATAAACCCTAACCCTATGTCTATATACTATATATAGCCATAAACCCTAACCCTAAGTTTATGTACTTTGTTATGTTGCATATTTTTTTTTTTGTTCCTCGCCGTATAATTATGCATATAGTACTCTATATAAACATAAACCTTAACACTAAGTGTATATACATATTATATATATCTATAAACCCTAACCCTAAGTGTATATACTATATATAGCTATATAAGTATACTATATATATATATATAGCCATAAACCCCAATGTTAGGGTATATACAAGTAACTATAAATGTATATAGTTTCGACACGCCGTTTACATGCATGCATGCATGCTTGCATATATTATATATATGTATATACAAATATGACAAGATCGTTTTGAAATACAAATACAAACACAAACACAAACACATGCAACCCTAAGTGTATGTACTGTATACATTGATAAACCCTAAGCCATAAAACTAAACCGTAAACTATAAATTAAAACTAAATCCTAATCCTAAATTTAAACCCTACCACTAAGTATATATATATATATACTATACTAAACCCTGACCATAAAATTGAACCCTAAAACCCATAATCTTAACTCTAATCTTAAGTGTATGTACTATAGGTAAGCCATAAACCCTAACCTTAACCCTAATCTTAAGTGTATGTACTATATATAGCTATAAACCCTAACCCTAAATATATATACTATATATATAGTTATAAACCCTAACTCTAGGATCAAATGATAGTTCGACCAAGTTTTGAACATTGAACTGGATCAAATGATAGAGGCATGCAATTTTATACTTGTGTAAGGTATGCTATAATGATCAGGACCACAAGGGCAACACATTCAGATGGATGTTCTACGAACCCTAACCCTGAGAGTATTAAAATACACATACCATAAATTAAGTCCTAACGCATTCATGAAACTCAACCTGCATGTAAACACTAAAACATAACCATAAGTACAATACATACTATATATAATTATAAACCATAATTAAATATAGCACAAATTTATTGTTGGGGTATATAAGAAGAATTTTTTATAAAAATAAATTCAAAAAAATTTAAATACAAGTATTGTACAAAACTAATTAGTTTATAAACTCTAATTTGGTATAGGGTACATAGTAATATTATCATGTACATACTATTTGTTTGTTTGTTTTTTTTTTTTTTTTTTTTTTTTTTTTAAAAAAAAGAATTTCAAAAAACACCAGTTGGCCACGTGTATTTTTATACACGTGTCCAACAGAATGCCACGTGTAATTTATACACGCTGCCAATTGGCCGCGTGTATAAATACACGTGGCCAATTGGCAGCGTGTATAATTACACGCGGCCAGTTGACAGCGTGTATAAATTACACGCGGCCAATTGGCCGCGTGTATTAATTACACGCGGCCAATTGGCCGCGTGTGTAAATTACACGCGGCCAGTTGACCGCGTGTAATTTATACACGCGGCCAATTGTTTCCACGCCGCATATGGCCGCGTGTCTACAGTAACCGGTACTGTAGACACGCGGCGATTTGCAGTGTTTTTTGTAGTGTTGAAGTGCATGGTTGCATGGAATCACCTAACATTACTGAAAAAACTGTTAATAGTTTGCCCAGGTCAAGACGCCCCAGGGGCTGGGTTGCTCAATCATTTTTTTTTGGAGTAAAACATTTTTATAAAATATGGAACTATTAATTTCTAGAAATGTGCTGGGATAACAAGAATCAAAGATTTCACACCTTGATGCTTGTGTCCATTATGGAACCCCCCCCCCCCCCCTCTCTCTCTCTCTCTCTCTCTCTGTGGCTAATTGCGATTTGCTTAGATTTGTGCATGTAAGCTTAATCTAGCGGTTCTCGTTTTCGATTTATTGTTTTTCATCAATGATATTTTGGAACCCTAATTTCATTTCGACGCCATAATTCTTTTTTATCGAGGACCAAATGTATGTTGTTTGGTGCGTTTGGTAGCGATGATACTAGGATGAGTCGAGTTGATGATTATGGATTTTGGGACAGTGGCTGCTAAAATTGGTGTTCTTGAAACCATAATTATTATTATTATTATTATTATTATTATTATTATTATTATTATTTGCTGCTGGGTGATTGCTAGGAAAATGATGACTTGGTGATTATAGCTCCGAGAGATATATTGTTGAAGTGGTGGCCGTTAGTCATGCCTGAGATGAGGAGATGAACTTGAACTTGGAGTAAATGAGGGCATTTTCATCAAGTCAGGACCAAAAATCAAACATGCACCGTACATGTGACAATTTCCATCAAGGAAGACAAAATCAGCTAATGAAATGCTACATTGTAAATTTTTGAAACTTTGTGGGGTCGATTGTAACTTTCTTCTCTTTGTAGGCAAAATTGTAATTTGGGTAAAACTTCAGGGGTAAAGTGTTATTTTGTCTATTTTAATTTAGGGGAAAGTACACTTTACCCCCCTGATGTATCCACCTATTGGCAATTTGACGCCCAATGTTTAATTTTTGGTAGATGACCCCCCTAATCTTAGCTACGTGTGTCAATGTAGACCTTCCGTCCATTTACCCGTCATTTTGGACGAAAAAGAGGTCACGTGCAACGTAAGGGACCGTTTAAGCACATTTCATTCTAAAATTGCCCCGATTAAACTGTGTCGTTTCAAAACCACTCTTTCCCAACACGTACACCGAGGCTCCGTCTTCACTGGACGCTCACCAGCATGGGCCTCTTCACCAACTCATACGACCTGTTCTGTATCCCTCCGATCATGGCACTTATCGGGCGTCTGTACTACGAGAACGAGCTCGAATCCATCTAGTGGAAGCTACAGAAGATAGAAAAGGAAAGAAGACGCTAGAAGAAGTGGAAAGTGGACATTGTGTACGTGGACTAAGCTGCCTCCACTTGCCTGAACAACAACCAATCAAACAAAAAAACCAGTTGTTGTTGCTATTCCTGTAAATTGAGGGCAAACTAGATGAATCGATGATGATGATGATACGAAAGGCTCTGCCTTTGTCTCCGAGCTTTTCACGTAGCACGCTCTCAAGTCTCAAGCAACAAAAACAACAGTATATCCCATCTGCTTATATAGAAAATTAATTTGGAAATATTTCTTTAATATTTATGTTCCTATAGTTGCTGAGATTCACTATAATGCTTTATTTTAAAAATTCGTATTGTTTTAGCTTGTACGGCATCCTTAAAAGTGAAAACTTAAACCAGTAAATTGAGTATACAAAGAGAAAAAAAAAAAAAAAAAAAGAAAAAAAAAAGAAAGAAAGAATGAAAGAAAGAAAGAAAGAAAAAGAAAACAGAGAATCACTAGGCAACTTGGAGGCCCACAAATCAAGGACTAAGCTGCCTCCACTTGCCTGAACAACAACCAATCAAACACCACCACACCTCTCTTACTACCATAACTCAGCTTCTTCTTCTTCTTTTTCATAGCTCTCGTTCCCGTCCCCGTTGTTGTTGTTGTTGTTGTTGTTCCTGTACCTGTATTTGAAGAAAGACGAGGAAGAGAAGAACATTGATGGTGCTGGTCTTCTCTGTGCGATGGTGACTGGTCCCCACAAGAACATTCTGAGAAGTAAGATAGCGACATGTGGTGAGAAGTAAGATAGCGACATGTGGAAAATTGGCTGCAGCCGGTGCATTTGCTCTTTTCACGTTCAATATAAACGCACCAGCTGAGAAGCGGAGAGCAGTACCTAAAACCAAGCTAAACGCAATGACTGTAAGTGTTTAGTGAACTAGTAGCTACAACACTCATCCGACGACGACCATGCCGTTTAGGAATACTGCCGTCGGAAGGCCGGAGGAGGCGGCTCACCCATATGCCCTGAAGTCGGCGTTGGTGGAGTTCATATCTACTCTCACATTCGTGTTTGCTGGGGAGGGCTCCGGCATGGCCTTCAACAAGCTCACTGACAACGGCTCCACAACCTCAGCAAGGCTCGTGGCGGCTGCCCTGGCACACGCTTTTGGTCTTTTTGTCGCCGTATCCGTCGCCGCCAACATCTCCGGCAGCCATGTGAACCCAACTGTCACCTTCGGCGCCTTCGTCGGTGGTAACATCACCCTCCTCCGTGGCATCCTCTACTGGATCACCCAGCTCCTTGGATCCACCGTTGCTTGCTTGCTTCTTAAGTTCGCCACCAACGGCCTGGTGAGAAAGGCTATTCGTTTTCTGTTAGTTGTTACTGCTAGTCTGACACTTTATGAGTCCAGGGATGGCGACACGGGCCGGACCATATTGCATGCACTTGGGCTTGGAACGCCCTCTCACCGTCCAACCTCTCCGCAGAGATTCCGCTATGGAAGCTGGCCAACAGGACGTATTTGATATCCTCCTCAATTCCAGTACGCGTTTTGCCCATTCATTAGGTACACTAGAATTTGTTGTCCACGTAGCTACTGTCCACGTTCCTAGTGGCGCTCATGCACATGCACATGCACAGCCACGCACACCAACCTACTGTCCATGTTCCTAGTGATGCTCATGCACACAGCCACGCATACCATGATGCTGTCCAAGATACTCGTCCATTGAAGCCCGCAAATCATGCAGAATTTTCCTTGTCAAAAATAAAAATGGAAGAATCAAGAATTTTCCTTTTGGTGCTTTGCTCTCAGGGTTTGGTCAGTTTTGGCATCTAGGTATTCACTGACAGTGTAGTCACTGCTCTGAGGTGTCGGAGTCCTGTTCTTGATTCATCCAGGACATGCACGACGTGTCTTGTGCATGTCCTGTTGTTGATAGAGACACAACTGTCACCAACTAGGTACACGCAGAAATTGTTGATGTGGGCCTGAGGACTGAGCGCAATTAGGAACCAATCATTCAACAAAGGCCACCAGCAAGCGTGAGCTCCTCCTGATTTTTTTCGTTGGACCCAAGAACCACAAGAAAGATGGGGAGCACGAGTAGAGCTCTGGTCCCTCACTTGCAGCTCAACGGTTGTTGTTACTTGAAGCGCCTATCTTCGTTCTCTACGAGTGAACAATTCCAGGAGAGCGAGGATGGGATTCGGTGCTTCGCAGAGGATAATTCGCCGCGGGGGGCTAAGCGGCTTCGTTTGCTTAGCTGTCGATGACGGCGTGAGAGAGAAGCAACAGGAGTTGGTCTCCAGCATTGGCTTCGCCGTGGAGGATAGGCCGCCTGGTGAGACCCTAAAACCCATAATAGATAGCCCCTACGTACAGTTTTCATACCAGATAGATCTATGTTTAACTTTATGAATTGAGATTTTCTTTTGGCTCTTTCAATTGTCGAAATTTCAAGGAATGATGTTGACGTTAACTTTGTGAAACTTACCGTTTTGATCTGGGGCAATTTTTGGAAAGACGGGCTTTAAAATGTCAGTGCAACGCACGTGACATCTTTTCTGTCACTTTTCACGGACTTAGTGGACGGAAGGTCCAAATTGACACACGTAGTAAACGTTAGGGGGGTCATCTACCAAAAATTAAACATTGGGCGTCAAATTGCCAATAGGTGGATACATCATGGGGGTAAAGTATATTTTCCCCTTTAATTTATTATCATTATTTAACTAGTATGTATTTTGAAAATGGAGAGAGAAAAGGTCACGTGATGCCAGAATCTTACTGCCCTTTATTAATGCGCCTCTTGCTCTTTGTACTCAAAGCGATCTTCAATATTGACCTTTTCAAGTCTCCCTCATCATCAATTTTAAGCTAATGAATTCTTACTACTCAGGTGACAGTCTATGCCTTCTCGCTTTAATTACACACCAAAGGTAATAGACTCTATCCATTTTGGGAAGGTTCTCCGCGGGACCATTACTTTGTTTTTTTTATGAGATTGTTAGATATCAAATAGAGGTCTACATAGATTTGCATGATGTTTTGGTACATTCAAACTTGGCGATTGTCAATCAACAACTTAAAAGGAAACTTATGTCAGTTAGCACCCACGTGAAATATTAACATGTGCTAACTGACATAACTTTCTTTAAATGTAGCAAAATATCATGCAAATGGAAACCTATGTAGACCTCTATTCGATATCTAACAATCACGTAAAAAAAAAACAGTGGCCTCGCAAAGAACCTTCCCAAAATAGAAAGAGTCCATTAGCTTTGGTAAGTAATTTAAGCGAGAGGGCGTAGACTGTCACCTAAGTAGTAAAAATTCATTATCTTAAAATTGATGATGAGAGAGATTTGAAAAGGTCAAGACTAAAGACCGCTTTGAGTACAAAGAGCAAGAGGCGCATTAATAAAAGGTAGTAAGATTCTGGCATCCCGTGACCTTTTCTCTCTCCATTTTCAAAATATATACCAATTAAATAATGATAATAATTAAAATAGGAAAAATTACACTTTATCCCCTGAAGTTTCACCCAAATTACAATTTTGCCTCCAAGGTGAAGAAAGTTACAATCAACCCCAACAAAGTTTCAAAAATTTGCAATGTAGCCATTCCGTTAGCTAATTCTATCTTCCCTGACAGAAATCACCACACGGGCGGTGTACGTTTGATTTTTGGTCCTGACTTGACGAAAATTGCCTCATCTACTCCAAGTTCAAGTTCATCTCCTCATCTCAGGCATGACTAACGGCCACCTCTTCAACAATATATCTCTCTAAGGCCGTAATCACCCAATCATCATTTTTCTCGCAATCACCTAGCAAATGTAACAGACCAAAATCAAATCTCAAAAAAGAAGATATTAGGAAAAAAAAAATCAATTAGGGTTTCAAGAACGCTAATTGTAGTAGCCACTATCCTAAAATCCCTAATCATCAACTCGACTCATCCCACTATCATCACTACCAAACGCACCAAACCACATACATTTGGTCCTCGATAAAAAAGAATTAGGGTGTCGAAATAAAATTAGGGTTCCAAGATATCATTGACGAAGAACAGTAAATCGAAAACGAGAACCGCCAGATTAAAGCTTAAATGCACAAATCTCAGCAAATCGCAATTAACCACACAAAGAGAGAGAGAGAGAGAGAGAGAGAGAGAGAGAGAGAGTTAAATTGAAGAGGAAGAAGTTATTTACCTTATTTAGTTTATAGAACCTGTAAATGTCATCCTCAACGTGTTCCACAGTAGCCAAGTCATTTTCGACGTCTCCTGCATCAATATCTACAATCTGTTCCTTTGGTTTGTTAGTTAGACCACAAGCAACATACCAAAATAGGATTATATTTTATAACAAGAAGACCCAAAGAAAAAAAAAAAAAAAAAAAAAAAAAAAAAAAAAAAAAAAACAATCAACAAAGAAATGAAACAAGAATAGACAAGTCACCTTGCTACGAGCAATGAGGACCGAAGTCGAAGCGGTTGCTTTCTTCTTCGACATTCCTTCTCCATCCTTTTTCTTATTGACAGGATTTCTTGCCTAGCCTTACCATCATCCTCTTGGGTATCCAGGCTTATCTTGAGCACTTCCTCCGCCTTCAGCTTAACAATGGCTTTCTTATAAAAAGCATCTCACAACAAACTCCAAAAGTTGAGATTTCTAACAAGTCTGTGTTAATGTGGATAGAGCCCCTCTTCTTTTTGATGGAGTTGCTGCTCGAAAAATAGCCAGCGCACCCAAGCCACCTCAAAAGAAAGCCATTGCTAAGCCGAAGGCGAAGGAAGTGGTTGAGATAGACCTGGATACCCAAGAGGATGATGGTAAAGCTAGGCAAGAAATCATGTTAACAAGAAAAAAGATGGAGAAGGAACGTCGAAGAAGCAAGCAACCGCTGTTACTTCGATCCTCACTGCTTGTAGCAAGGTGACATGTTTATTCTTGCTTAATTTCTTTGTTGATTGTTCTTGAAGTTTGGGTTTTTTTTTTTTAATTGAAGAGGAAGAAGGTAAATCAAACCACAAGCAACAGATTGCAGATATTGATGCAGGAGATGTCGGTAATGACTTTGCTACTGTGGAATACGTTGAGGAGGACATTTACAAATTCTATGAACGAATTGAGGTAAATAGCTTCTTTCTCTTCAATTAAAAAGAAAATTGTGTGTGTGCGTGTGACTGATGTGCTTATTACCCAAAAACAACTAAAGAATCTCATAAAAAGCATATAAAAGAATCTCATAAAAAGCATATTAGTAAGTAAGTGTGTGTGTGTGACTGATGTGCTTATTACCCAAAAACAACTAAAGAATCTCATAAAAAGCATATAAAAGAATCTCATAAAAAGCATATAAGTAAGTAAGTAAGTAAGTGTGTGTGTGTATGTGACTGATGTGCTTATTACCCAAAAACAACTAAAGAATCTCATAAAAAACATATAAGCATGGAAATCTTAAAGATATCATGGCATCACAAACACTAGTATAAAGTACTAGCAAAATAAGCGTGGACTCTTTCTTATAACAAAATACCCTGAAGTCTCAATAACAAAAAGCCAAAATAATACTACATTCATAAATGATTAAACCATTTAACTTGTTATTTACCTCATTTAGTTTATAGAACCTGTAAATATCATCCTCAACGTGTTCCACAGTAGCCAAGTCATTTTCGACGTCTCCTGCATCAATATCTACAATCTGTTCCTTTGGTTTGTTAGTCAGACCACAAGCAACATACCAAAACAGAATTATATTTTATAACAAGAAGACCCAAAGAAAAAGAAAAAAAAAAAAAAAAACAATCAACAAAGAAATGAAATAAGAATAGACAAGTCACCTTGCTACGAGCAATGAGGACCGAAGTCGAAGCGGTTGCTTTCTTCTTCGACATTCCTTCTCCATCCTTTTTCTTGTTGACAGGATTTCTTGCCTAGCCTTACCATCATCCTCTTGGGTATCTAGGCTTATCTCGAGCACTTCCTCCGCCTTCAGCTTAACAATGGCTTTCTTATAAAAAGCATCTCACAACAAACTCCAAAAGTTGAGATTTCTAACAAGTCTGTGTTAATGTGGATAGAGCCCCTCTTCTTTTTGATGGAGTTGCTGCTTGAAAAAGAGCCAAAGCACCCAAGCCACCTCAAAAGAAAGCCATTGTTAAGCCGAAGGCGAAGGAAGTGGTTGACATAGACCTGGATACCCAAGAGGATGATGGTAAAGTTAGGCAAGAAATCATGTCAACAAGAAAAAGGATGGAGAAGGAACGTCGACGAAGCAAGCAACCGCTGTTACTTCGATCCTCACTGCTTGTAGCAATGTGACATGTTTATTCTTGCTTAATTTCTTTGTTGATTGTTCTTGAAATTTGGGTTTTTTTTTTAATTGAAGAGGAAGAAGCTATTTACCTCAATTCGTTTATAAAATTTGTAAATGTCCTCCTCAACGTATTCCACAGTAGCAAAGTCATTACCGACATCTCCTGCATCAATATCTGCAATCTGTTGCTTGTGGTTTGACTATCAAACCACATGCAGCAGATTGCAGATATTGATGCAGGAGATGTCGGTAATGATTTTTCTACTGTTAAGAGGTTAAATTGTGAGAGCTCCATTGCCTAGGAAAAAAAAAAAAAAAATCAAATCTAAGCTGATGTAAGTCCATCTTTCACATTTAATGTTTGATTCTCTAATGATCAAGGGTGGTTCAAAAAAAAAATTAAAAAAAAAAAAAAACTTATTTTATTTCATTTTTCATTTCGTTTCCTTGAAAGTCGAATATATATACAAGGTGCGTTACTTGTATTAAAAAAAAAAAATACAAAATGAGGATTTACTAGGTTATTGATACTTTTATATTTTGTAAAAAGAAGAATTATCAATTCCTGTAAAGAGATTAAATTGTGAGAGTTCCATTACCTAGAAAAAGAAAAACAAGTCAAATCTGAGCAGATGTAAGTCCATCTTTCAAATTTAAAGTTTGATTCTCTAGTGATCAAGGGTGGTTCACAAAAATTAGAAAAGAAAAAAAGAAAAAAAAGAAAAAAAAAAGAGCATAAGCACATTTTATTTCATTTTTCATTTTCGTTTCCTTGATAGTCCAATATATATACAAGGTGCTTTACTTGTATTAAAAAAATAAAAATAAAAAACGAGGATTTACTAGGTTATGTTAGAAATATTCAACATATTGTTTAAACTAACATGCGCAGTGGAAATAAATAAAATAGGGATCTAGGCTTACCTCTAGCCATATTTGCTCAAGCGTTTCTACGATCCATCTGAAGAACAAGAAAAGTTATCTGAGGGATCTTCTAACCTATGCCTATGACTGAATTGCCGTACTGATGGTGTACACAGGCTATTAATTTATAGGCTAAGTCAGGGACCCTCAAATATGATAAATGCCGTATTGTTCCTCCCATCAAGGAAACAATATTATTAATTGATTTTAAATCAATTAAACGATTCCATTATGGTAATCTAAATTAATATAAATTACCACAACCATAATACCGTATATTATATTTACAATAAATAAAATAAACACCGTATATGTGGCATATAGGCCATATATGGAGATAATATCTTACATTCTCCCACTTGGCCTTTATAACACATGACCTTATGGTATTAGGTTCTTTAGTTTGACGAATCACTTATGGAATCCTCCAACTCAGATAAGAAATGTTTCACACGAACCATTATAAAATTAGGTCGTCCCTTCCATGTATCACAATATAAAACACTCCTTATATGAGTACCTTATGGATAATCAAGCTTTATGAATGAACTTCCTATAAGTCATTCGGGTCCAACTTTATTTATCCTTATGAATAAAATAACAAATGTGCACAAAATCTTTATTATAATAACTTTATGTCTATAGACTAAAAAAGAGACAAATCAATTTAACCAAGCAAAAATGAATTAATGAGTTTCATATACTCCGTATGATTTTATTCTTTCTTTACCGGTAAACTTTAAGTCATGGGATCCGCAATCATTAATTCAATATTTATATGCTCAATAGACCCTTTATGCCTCTTAATGTTATCTCTCGTACTGAGATACTTGATGTCGATTTACTTCTGCTTCTACTCTTTATTCTTGTAAAATAAGACTATTGTAGAATTACCGCAGAGTATCTTTATGGTCTAACTGTAAAATCGACAATATTGAGACTTTCAACAAAATGTCTCATCCATCATGCCTGTGTACTAAATTCATAGCACGCTAGACTTTTAGTTTTCTTGGTAGACGTAGCAACTATAGTCTACATATTGCATTTTTAAGATATATCTCTCAATAAAAAGATATATACCCTAAAGTACACTTTCTACTATCTACACAATCAGCAAAACTCAAATCTCTGAACAACTAACCACCTCCAAATGAAAAGTGTATCTTTAAGTTAAGTTGTACTTCTTGGTTTCTTGCATATACCGCAAGACTTTATTTGCAGCACTTTATTAACCAAATATTCTTATTGTCAATCATATGGTTATGCATAATGCAGATGCTTAAAGAAAAACTTTTTCATCTGCCCTTATTCCAATACCTTTTGGAACATTAATCTGTATTTAATTGGTCCCTCTTAATTGCTATTGAAGGTGCATAATCCTTCATTCTAAATCTTCCCAAAACTTTTTCAATGTAGGCCTTCCGAGACAATGTTAATATTCTTTATGTTTCTGTGAATCTCTATGTCAAAAGACATAAGAGGTTTCACCCAAATCTTTCATTTCAAAGTTTTGTGAAATGAACTTTATGTAGCAAACTTAAATCACCACTTGCAAAAATAATATCCACATATAGGACTAGAAAGATTACTGTACTCCCACTGACCTTAAGGTATATATACTAATTAACAAGGTTTTCAACAAACAATGAAGCAATAACCTTGTAAAATGTATATCACCGATGAGAGATAAATAGAATTCTTTAATTTGCAAGCTTTCTGACTGTTATTTTATAAAACCTTTAGGTTGTGTCATGTAAATCTCATCTTTAAGATCCCCATTCAGGAAAGATGTTTTCACATCCATTTGATGTAACTCTAGATCAAAATGAGCTACTAATACTATGATTATCTTGATGAACCATTCTTAGACACTGGAGAGAATGTTTCACGATAAACAATGCCTTCCTTATGAGTAAAACCATTGGCTACGAGTCTAGCTTGACCTTTTAGCCATGGATTTATCTCTTGCTTTATGGCTTGAATCACAATGTGGAGTTTTCTCCATTCATAGCATGTGAAAACAATTTTGGATCATCATTATGTCCAATGTTAACATCAGACTCTAAGAGATATACAACATGATCTCTAAGAATCGTTAATCTCCTTATTCTATAGGATTTTCTCAATTCTACTTCCTCTGCATTTTGCAATGGGAGAATAGCTTTTGAACCTGTTCTGTATGAGTTGGTTGTTCTAGAACTGATTGTGACTCAGGATAATTAATCTGATTTTCCCTGAATACAATCAATTATCCTCTATAAGGAGGAGATTTGGCCAACTCTAGTGCTTCCTCAAATTCCAATTTGTGTGAATGAGGACTCCCACTAGGTTCCGCATCCTCTAGAAATTTTACAATCAACAACTCTAGGATTATATGAAGGATAATAAAACATTAAAACCCCTTAAAGTTTACTAGATAGCTTATAAAAGATTCGTTGGTTGTCCTTGAATCTAATTTCCTTAGGCAAGGATTATAAATCCCCTCTTTAGCAAGGCAACCCCATATGTGCAAATAATTTAAACTTGGCTTCCATTTATTTCATACTTTAAAAAGTGTCTTAAGAATAACCTTAGATGAAATCTTGTTTAACATATACACAACGGTTTCCAAAGCTTTACTTTATAAGGGTAATAGCAGATTAGTATTACTAATCATTTCTCTTTTGTATGTACCTACCTTAATACTCTATGCCTATATTAGATCTTATGATCTTCATATTGTTTCTCTTCTTCTTCCTTATAGGTATTGAAAGCATTCAATACCCCAGCTTTAATATTTAGAAGATAGAAATACATCAACTTTATATGGTCATCACTAAAAGAGATAAAAATATCTATGACCATTTAGGCAATGAATATGAAAAGGTCAACACCTTTCAATGTACATGATCTCAAGAATCTCAAAAGGCTCTTTTTGGCACCTCTAGTGGTCTTGTTGGAATGCTTTCCCTTATGCAGTCCACACAAGGTACCAAAGTCAGTAAATTACAGACTTTTATTTTCTGTATGGAGATATATTTCAATCTCCAAAGCCATAACAAGAGCATTTTTAAATTCTCAAAGACTCTACTTTACGTCAACATCAGTATGCAGAACCAAACAAATAATTTTGTTTCAAAATTAGGATGTAGGTCAATTTTAAATAGACTTTAAATAAACCCCAACCAATATTCCACCCAAAAATAAGAAAAATTTCAAGTTTAAAATAAAATTGAAATTTTTAACAAACCAAATTAGAAAATAAATTTCTAAAAGATTATGAAATATAAATAATTTTTGAGGTAAAAAATATTACTGAATCTCAAAATTAACCTATAGATCCCAACAACCTCAAATTATAAACACGTGTTATTCACTTTAAAAAGATCTGCATTTGTATTGACAATGTGGATTGTTAAACCATAATCAATCCACAACATATTTGAATGAGTCACTACAAGAGATTCACGACACACTAGATATATGAGATTATCTTTATTTTAAGTCATTTCTTTTACTTCATGCAATTTTTCTTTATATGACCTTAATTTTCCTTATTGCATGAGAAATAGGTATCTTGATTGCCATAATACTTTATTGGCACCTTATTCTCATGCTTTAAGTGTTGGACATGATTGCATTTATCGGTCCTTTCCTTGACATGAGTAACCATGTGAACACTTTATAAATTCTCTCATATCCTTGAACACACATGGTTAGAAGTTTATTTACTAACCATTTATCCTTACGTGTGTTACAAGATAAAATTCTACACTTAGAAGAGAGGATTCAAAAATTGAAATAGACCAATAATGACTTAAAAATCTCAATCTTTAGAGACTTAAGCTAAACTAAAATATCCTTCATTCCCATAATGGAATTAGAAACACTCAAATGAAAAAGCTTATTAATCTTTTTCCAGTCAGAAAAATATTACCATAAAGTATTGGAATATAAAACTACCAAAAGGTAGAGTAACAGGAATAGCTGCAATCACCAAGAATAAAAAAACAAAAAAAAAAAATACTTTAATGCTATAAAGTAACTTCATTTTAAATTAGCCAATGCCAATTTAAATAGTAAATTTCAACCTACCTGTGGGCAAAGGTTGCATCACGCATGAAATTTACTCTTTATTAATAAGACTAAAGCAAATTTAAATATTAAAAATAAAATTCTCCATACCTGTGGGCAACCGTGAGAAATTTTATTTTCAATACTAAATTTGTTATTTTATTCTAATTAAGTCATAAAAATAAAAACTTACCTGTTGAGATAAGTAATTAAATTTATAAATTAATTACAAGACGATGTTAACTTTATTTTAAATTAGTCAATGTCAATTTAAATAATAAATTTCAACTTGCTTGTGGGAAAATGTTGCATCATGCATGAAATTTACTCTTTATCAATAGGACTAATAAATTTAAATATTGATAAATAAAACTCTCTGTACCTATGGGCAACCGAGAGAAATTTTACTTTCAACACTAAATTTGTTATCTTATTCTAATTAAGTCATAAAAACAAAAACTTCCCAGTGAGGATAAGTAATTAAATTTATGAATTAATTACAAGACAATGTTAATTTTTCTATATAAAGTTCATGTGTATGATCTTTATGCAATTATTATAAAATCGAGATGCTGTGGCTCTCCCAAAATCATAATAATCACGCTGCAATTCATGAACATCTAATAAAATTCTTTATGAGGTTCATGCGTGTAATCCTAATGTAATTAACATTAAAATTTGGGATGTTGTGGCTCCTCAAAATCATTATGATAATTGCGACTTCATTAACATCTAACAACTTTATAGATGCCCCCTTAATAGCCCCAGGAATATAATAAACCAATACCTAAATGGGGTAAACAGCATTTTTCAATGTGCAACCAGGTTCGTTCCCAGGAAAGTGAGGGGGGTCACTTGGACACACTTAAATCTCAAGACTTTCTTAACTAGAACTTTTCTAGACATTGCATTCTTGGATATTACTGTAAACATACCAGCATATATGGTATTGTTAATTATTCTTAGGTCTAGGCATCAAGCAATTTATAAATAATATAAATTAAACAATTAAAATATTCCCAAGATCATGTATTAAGGAAATACAAAACAGTGTAAATAATAAAGAGAATAAAACTTTAGTGTGAAAGCATAAAATTAGGTGTAGCTTGATGGTTTGAAACTTGTCACTTAATGGACTCAAATGTCCCAAGTTCAAATCCTCATTTAAGCCCAATTTTATCTTTTTTTTTTTTTTTTCCACAAAATTCAAAACGGGTCACTGTATTAGGCTTATGAGTCTCTTTATAGGGCTAGGTCAAACCCATTTAAATGGGCCTTTTTTTTTTATTATTATTATTACTAAACTGAATAGGTCCTTTATGGGCTCATCCAAATGGGTCAATTCCTGAATTGGGCTGACCCAAATGGGTCAACCCACTTGATATTAGGTTGGGCCATGGGTTTTAAACCCAACCCGATGCACAACCCGACCCGACCCGTTATTATCTAAATGAGTTAAAAACCCTAAAACCTGAAAAAGAAACCCTAGCCACCACCCCTTTATGAAAATACCCATATCAAGATTTCGGCAACTCAAAAAATAGGCAATATATCACAATACACATAATAGTGATAATAAAAAAAATAGTCATATCAAATTTATGGGTTTTCAAACATATGTAAACAACAAATTTAATTGTATTCACAAAACATCTACAGGATTGAACAAAAAAAAAGTTCACAAAACTATGATTTAACAATAGAACGTGAACAATAATAATAAAAAAAAACAAACTATGTTCACAGAAATTATGGATTCAACAAAAACTTATCGCCAAGCAAAAATAGCATAGAGGTGGCTCTGATACCACATGTTAGAAATATTCAACATATTGTTTAAACTAACATGCGCAGTGGAAATAAATAAAATAGGGATCTAGGCTTACCTCTAGTCATATTTGCTCAAGCGTTTCTACGATCCATTTGAAGAACAAGAAAAGTTATCTGAGGGATCTTCTAACCTATGCCTATGACTGAATTGCCGTACTGATGGTGTACACAGGCTATTAATTTATAGTCTAGGTCAGGGACCCTCAAATATGGTAAATACCGTATTGTTCCTCTCATCAAGGAAACAATATTATTAATTGATTTTAAATCAATTAAATGATTCCATTATGGTAATCTAAATTAATAGAAATTAACATAACCATAATACCGTATATTATATTTACAATAAGTATAATAAATACCGTATATGTGGCATATAGGCTATATATGGAGATAATATCTTACAGGTTACTGATACTTCTATATTTTGTAAAACGAAAAATTATCAATTCCTGTCAAGAGATTAAATTGTGAAAGCTCCATTGCCTAGAAAAAGAAAAAGAAAAAATCAAATTAATAATTCCTGTCAAGTGATTAAATTGTGAGAGCTCCATTGCCTAGAAAATGAAAAACAAATCAAATCTAAGAAGATGTAAGTCCATCTTTCACATTTAATGTTTAATTCTCTAATGATCAAGGGTGGTTCACAAAAATTAGAAAAAAAACAAAAAAAAAAAAAAAAAAAAAAAAAAAAAAAAAAAAAGAGCATAAACTCATTTTATTTCATTTTTCATTTTTGTTTCCTTGAAAGTCCAACATATATACAAGGTGCGTTACTTGTATTAAAAGAAATACAAAACGAGGATTTACGAGGTTACAGATACTTCTATATTTTGTAAAAAGAAGAATTATCAATTTTTGTTAAGAGATTAAATTGTGAGAGCTCCACCATCTAGAAAATGAAAACCAAATCAAATCTAAGCAGATGTAAGTCTATCTTTCACATTTAATGTTTGATTCTCTAGTGATCAAGGGTGGTTCACAAAATTTAGAAAAAAAAAAAACCTCATTTTATTTCATTTTTCATTTTCATTTCCTTGAAAGTCCAATATACATACAAGGTGCGTTACTTGTATTAAAAGAAATACAAAACGATAATTTATTAGGTTACTGATACTTCTATATTTTGTAAAAAGAAGAATTGTCAATTCTTTTCATGAGATTAAATTGTGAGAGCTCCATTGCCTGGAAAAAGAAAAACAAATCAAATTGTTAATTCTTGTCAAGAGATTAATTTGTGAGAGCTCCATTACCTAGAAAAAGAAAAACAAATCAAATCTAAGCAGATGTAAGTCCATCTTTCATATTTAATGTTTGATTCTTTAGTGATCAAAGGTGGTTCACAAAAATTAGGAAAAAAAAAAAAACAAAAATAGAAATTTTGCTCACAATGCTCAACAGAGCTAGGGCCAGATTATGATATGGATCACATATTATTTTTTGTGGACCACCTTTTTTAATTTATACATGATGAAGAAGGTTAGGTAGATATTGGGGCATGGTGTTTTTGTTTTGCTGTGGAGAGGATTTAAAAGCGTAGTAGAGGGAAGGAAGCGGACAGAAACGACTTCCCAAAACATTCTCGCTAATAGGTGCATGGGATCATCTAGAGGCCAAAAACATGAAATTGAGGGCAGCCCTCATGAAACACTCCATCCCACTCCTTTAAAAAATAAAAATAAAAAATCATTTTTATATCACATAAATTATTTTTTAATATATATATCGCATCAATTACTTTTTAAAATTTCAAAATTTCTTTTCAATTTATATCACATTAATTAGTTTATTTTTACTATTATATATATAAAAAAGAACTACAAAGAGTTTACCAAACACACCCTCAATTTCTTGCACATCATGTGTTTTTTTTTTTTTTTTTTTCTTTATTTTTAAAAACAAAACTAGAAAAATGATAAAAATTATTCTGCTGAAAATTCATTGGTAGTGTTCCACAAATCCAAAGGTAGATTTGCAAAAGAGAAGGACCGTGAATGTACAGCAAAATGATGTCTAACATATCAAACGTAATGTCAACATTTATCTACGACATTTGCTCAGATAAACTGAATAAACACACTACCCATAATCAGCAATACGGAAAAATAAATACAAAACAGAAAATTGAACCTGTGCCACATATGCAGCTATACCAAAATTATAATCAAATTGCTCCATCCATGACCAATTGAAATATCAAAAACGTTTAATTTCTTTTTTAAATATCTTTTAGATATGAATGACATCTCAAATTTGTACTCTTCCCCGTCTTAATATATAACTTATAAAATCCGAAACTTTGTAAGTGGCTTATGATATTTCACAAAGAGTAATGATTGACTACCACCTAAATATACAACTTTTTACCATCTTCCTTATGTGGCAAGGTGGTCCCTCACCTTAATTTATTTTTAAAAAATTAAAAAATTAAAAAGGTAGGGGGAACCACCTTGCCACATAGGTAAGGTGGTGAAAAGTTGTATCTTTGGGTGTCATTGAATCATTACTCTTTCACAAAAAAGAAAAAAGGTAAAAAGTCTTCGTTTTAACATCCGTGGAGTAGTGTCTGTGTTTACAGCCAATAGAGTTCTATGATTTCTAGTTAATTACTACTCAATTATATCATCCTTCTTTTCTTTTTCTTTTTTCTTTTTTTTTTTCTTCATTTCTCTTCTTCATAATTATTATTTTTAATTAATTATTCAAATTAACGTCGCTTGAACAATAAAAGACACTAACTATTTATTGTCACTTTACTATTCAAGCAACACTAAGCAATTTCCATCGGTTAAATTTTTTATTTTCTATGTTTTGTTTTCTCTTTTCCAGAATAAAAATAAACATTAGCAAATAGGGTTTAATGCTTGTGAGAAACATGTTGTAAGGCTCATTATTAAACTGACCGATTTCAAAAACTGTCATAAGTGGTACTTTTATATAGTACTTAATTCCATCCAAGTTCCTTAAAATTGATGGCAATCCACAACAACACCTTTCAGAACATAATTCTGTCTTATGTCTTATTAATATTATTTAAATAAATTTAAATAAAAATTAATTTTTTTTAAAAAAAATAATAATAATCTAGCAGCCCACCCTTTAGCAAGCCAGAGGTGATCGAACTACTCCAAGGCTATTGGATTTGGTTCAGCCAGTACTCTCAAATGGCTAAATGGAGGTGCTCAAAACTACCCCAAATTTTTCTTTTTTATCTTTTGCAAAATTTTAATGTTAATATGAGACAAATATTAGTTGCTAATTGGTTTGATGTGACATACCGTTAAAATATTGGACGAAACTTGGATGCAAGTACTTTTTGGATTTATTAGATGTATACAGGTGTGCTACTTGCAATAGTTTTTGAAACCAAGTGGCCATTTGATAATGAACCTTACCGCATTTCCTAAAAAAAATATTAACCTAACAAATAAAACAAATATACACAAAACACTCTAAATTTAGAGTATTCTTTAAAGAACACATTAAAAAATAATCACTTTTATGCCACATCAAAACTTCTTTTCTTTTTTAAAAAAATTAAAAATAAAAGAGCGTAAACTCATTTTATTTCATTTTTCATTTACGTTTCCTTGAAAGCCCAATATATATACAAGGTGTGTTACTTGTATTAAAAGAAATACAAAAGAAGGATTTACTAGTTTACTGATACTTTTATATTTTGTAAAAAAAAAAGAATTATCAATTTCTGTCAAGAGATTAAATTGTGAGAGCTCCATTTCCTAAAAAAGGAAAAACAAATCAAATCGATAATTCATGTCAAGAGATTAAATTGTGAGAGCTCCCTTGCCTAGAAAAAGAAAAACAAATCAAATCTAAATAAATGCAAGTCCATCTTTTACATTTAATGTTTGATTATCTGGGTGGTTCACAAAAATTAGGAAAAAAGACAAAAAGAAAAGTAGCTCAAAATGGTCAACAGAGGACCAAATTATCATATGAATCACAATTTTTTTTTTTTTTTTTTGTCGAACCACCTTTATTTAATTTATACGTGATGGAGAAGGTTAGGTAGATATTGGGACATGATGTTTTTGTTTTGATGTGGAGAGCATTTAAAAGCATAGTAGAGGGAAGCAAGCGGACAGCAATGTCTTATTAATATTATTTAAATAAAAATTAAATTTTTTTTAAAAAAATAATAATAATCTAGGAGCCCACCCTTTAGGAAGCTAGAGGTGATCAAACTACTCCAAGGCTATCGGATTTGGTTCGGCCAGTACCCCCAAATGGCCAAATGGAGGTGCTCAAAACTATCCCAATTTTTTCTTTTTTATCTTTTTCAAAATTTTAATGTTAATATGAGACAAATATTAGTTGCTAATTGGTTTGATGTGACATGCTGTTAAAATATTGGAAGAAACTTGGACGTAAGTACTTTCTGGATTTATTAGATGTATACAAGTGCACTACCTGCAATAGTTTTTGAAACCAATATAGCCATTTGATAATGAACCTTACCACATTTCCTAAAAAATATATTAACCCTAACAAATAAAACAAATATACACAAAACACTCTAAAAAAACGCATTAAAAAATAATCACTTTTATGCCGCATCAAAACTTCTTTTCTTTTCTTTCTTTTTTTTTTAAAAAAAAAAAAAACAAAAAAAAAAACAAAAAACAAAGCATAAACTCATTTTATTTCATTTTTCATTTACGTTTCCTTCAAAGTCCAATATATATACAAGGTGTGTTACTTGTATTAAAAGAAATACAAAACAAGGATTTACTAGTTTACTGATACTTCTATATTTTGTAAAAAGAAGAATTATCAATTTCTGTCGAGAGATTAAACTGTGAGAGCTCCATTTCCTAAAAAAGGAAAAACAAATCAAATCGATAATTCCTATCAAAAGATTAAATTGTGAGAGCTCCATTGCCTAGAAAAAGAAAAACAAATCAAATCTAAATAGATGCAAGTCCATCTTTCACATTTAATGTTTGATTATCTGGGTGGTTCACAAAAATTAGGGAAAAAAAAAAAAAAAAGTGGCTCAAAATGGTCAACAGAAGGCCAGATTATGATATGAATCACAATTTTTTTTTATTTATTATTTTTTTTTTGTCGAACCACCTTTATTTAATTTATACGTGATGGAGAAGGTTAGATAGATATTGGGACATGATGTCTTTGTTTTGATGTGGAGAGCATTTAAAAACATAGTAGAGGGAACCAAGCGGACAGAAACGGCTTCTGAAGAGATTCCCGCTAATAGGTGCATGGATGGGATCATCCTGAGGCCAAAAACATGAAATTGAGGGCAGTCCTCATGTCCTTTTGCTCTCTACCTTATTTATAAGAAATGAAACACCCCTCCCCAGTCCTTGAAAAAAAAAAATATATATATATATATATATTTTTTTTTTATTTCACATTAATTTTTTTTTTTAATAATTTTTTATATTGCATCAATTACTTTATAAAAATTCATAATTTCTTTCTAATTTATATCACATTCATCACTTTCTTTTTACTATTAAACAAAAAAAAAAATTACAAAGAGTTTACCAAACACACCCTCAATTTCTTGCACAACATGTTTTTTTTCTTTATTTTAGAAAACAAAAATAGAAAAATGATAGAAATTAATCCGCTGAAAATTTACTGGTAGAGTTTCACAAATCCAATAGTAAATTTGCAAAAGAGAATGACTGAAAATGTACAGCAAAATGATGTCTAACGTATCAAACGTATTGTAAACATTTATCTACGATTTTTGCTCAGAAAAACTCATGAATAAACACATTACCTATAATCAGAAATACTTAAAAATAAATACAAAACATAAAAGTGAACTTGTGCCACATATGCAGCTATACAAAATTATAATCAAATTGCTCCATCCATGACCAATTAAAATATCAAAAACTTTCTCTTTTAAATATCTTCTAGGTATGAATGATTTACCTATTGAAGCGTGTTTGTAAAAAATTAATACCCGATAAGAAGTATGTGGGGGGGGGGGGGGGGGGGGGAGAGGCCTGACAGGTGCCACACAGAAATGGATGCTAATATTGTGGATTTGCTTGTAGATAAGAAGGTCATTTGTTAACCAGCTTGGTAGCAACGCTGCAGTGGCGACTCTATTTAACAAACTCGAGGATCAGATTGTGGAAACTGGATGCTGTTACTATGAAATGACTCAAAAGATCAGATTGTGTATTTCCTTGATTTTTAAAGAGGCAATACGACTGTTGTTGGACTTGTTGTCCTAGGTTTCAATTTTGTATGTACTACATGTTAAGACAATAGACCATAAGGATCCCAAAGATCCTGCAGATGATCACGATCCCCTGCATCAAGCTATCAGCAATAATCAAACATGATCACATCCTTGTAATCATGCAGATACGCAGACCTACTGCTACCAACGTCCACTTACCATACTTGTATAATCTTTCCTTCACCACTTAGTCTTCTTTCCTCTCTTAGATGATATTCTCCTAATTTAGCTTTATTTGATTGTATAGCATAGTTGTAGACGTTTTCTTCCCTTGTAAAGCACACGCTTGTAATCCCTATATATGGAATACTATACCCTGCTTGGAAGTACGCTTTCAAGTCTGTTTTTTTTGAAACCCTTGTTTTTGCACTACATTAAGGCTTGGGCACTTTTTCCATTTTATGCACAACAATTTTACTTCTATAATTTTTTTTAAAATTAGATTTGCAGTATGTGTGGTTTAGCCTTCGTTGGAGTGCTTTGCTTTGCTTTTGTACTCCTCCCCGGCCCGTCTTAATAGCTTGTAAAATCCTGAACTTTGTAAGTGGTTTATGATATTTCAGCAAAAAGAAAAAAAGGTAAAAAGTCCGTGTATTAGCATCCGCGGAGTGTCTGTACGTATCTACGGCCAATAGAGTTCTATGCTTTCTATTTAAGTACTACTCAATTCTGTCACATCTATGCCGATGTCGGCTTTTTTTTGCTGATGGTGCATATAAAATTTTTATAATGCTCCGTTTGTTTTGATGCAAAATATTTTTGAATGTTTGACTTGTACAAAAAAATTATCAACGACAAAAATTCACCGATAATCTGATAACATTGGTCGGATTCCGTCACCGACCGGCAAAATTCCGCCCAATTTCACTGGAATTTGGCACAATGCAACTGAATTCCAATTACTATTGCCAGATTCAGGTGATGGGGCCAGAATCTGACGCAAATGGTCAGATTCTGACCACTTTTGCTAGAATCTAGCACAGTACAGCTGAATTCTAGCAACTGGCCAAAATCTGGCTTATTGGCCTGAATCGCCAGAATCCAACTACTATTGCTAGATTCTGGCGATAGTAGCCAAAATCCGGCAGACAGTGTCGCCGGATTTCAGTGCCTGGATCCCAAAATCTGGAAACCTTTAGAGCAAATTCAGGCCGTTAACAAACTCCAATGTTCGGTGGTAGCGAATTCCCATGAACGTGCATGCAAGAATGAAGAGTTTAAATTCAGAAAACAATTTATGGTTTTTAAAACCATAAATCGTTTTCCGAAAATTAAATAGGTTTTTTCGATCAAACTGAAAATGATTTCTGTTGACCATCATTTTCGATTGCACCTAATACCGAAAAATACTAAAAATATTTTTCAGAAAATATTTTTTAGAAAATATTTTTTGTTTTTATCCTTTCCTTCAATTTGTGGTTCGCTTCTAGATGCATGTTCTTGGTCTGAAAAAAAAAAATTATCCTTTCCTTCAATTTGTGGTTCGCTCCTAGATGCATGTTCTTGGTCTGAAAAAAAAAAAAAAACCATTAATTAATTGTATAGAACTCAATAATTTTAGTACTTAAACTATTCCTTGTTACAGTGTTTCTTAAAGATACTTCCATCAACGGTGAAAAGCCATGAACCACATTTAATTGGTTGATCGATGTCTCTCACATGAAATCTATGGCATTTAATTTGAATTGTCATCTTTCTGAACTTATTAATTATCTAACCTAACTCAGCATCTACTATTGCACGAAATGTCCCTTTTCATACTGCAATCACCCAGGCATTTAATTTTTCTACTGGTATGTTTCCAAATTTCAAAATTAGGGGGCTTGTCCCACTCTTTCTTATTTCGTCCTTGATCAAAGTCTTCTCGGTTCATATCCTGATTATTGTCGAAAATTATTTTATGAAAATTTTAATTTTCTTTTAATTATAATATTTCAACTTTTCTTTTTTACGTTGTCCCATATTGAGTGTAAGATTTATGTGTGCTTTATCATACTCTTATTTTAGAATGAATTTTGGGTACACAGATGTTAGATGTCTTACCCGGTGCAAAGCACTGACAACTCGCACACACGCGTATCGCATCGTCGCACACTTGCACCGGTCACAAGCTTATACATGCCAAAGAGATAAGATTAAGAATAAACATCACATCATGCTAGGCATTTCTATTCGCTCATGCATGGAGGATTTCTTAGAGAGAGTTATTTCAACACCAGCATAAGCATCCTCATAAATGAGGCTGATCCAAATTAAAGAACAAGGACTTGGCCAATTGTTGTGGCTATCTCATTTGTGTTAGAAATCAGGATATTAAATTATTATTTATTTTAAAAATTTAAATCGAATTTATTTATTTAATTAATAATCTAACATACAACCACTACAAAAAACCATACATTAGTGATGTGTCTACAATAACTTTTTGACACGCCACTAATTAGTACTAAATGCTAATAATAGAGCATAAAATTCTAATTACTGAAATAAAGACCACGGATTCTAAAATAAATAAAAATATTTGAGAGAACTTCACTTACAACCCTTAATCTTTCATCGCTTTTGAAAAAATGTACCTAAACTTTAAAAAGTGTATGTCAATTTATGGTATCTATCTTTTTTTTTTCTTTTTTTTCTTTTTTTTTTTCAATTTTTTAGTTTCAACTATTCGTTAGAATTTTTCGTTAAATCATGTCAAAATTTTCAAAACATTTCTGCTTTTTTTGGGGGAAAGGAAAAAAAAAATTGCTATGATTTAGGTGTTTGTCAAACTTTAAAGGAATTTGCAAAAAACTCATGCCTGAATCTTTGAAAATTTGTATAAATTTTTTTTTTTAGAAAAATAAACACGGTATATTTTGAAAATTTTTATAGGATTTAACTGAAAATTCTAATGAAGAGTTAAAACTGGAAAAAAAAATAAAAAAATAAAAGATTGATACCCTAATTAAATTAATACTTTTTAAAATTTAAGTACTCTTTTTAAAAAATGATGAACGATCAGAGGTTATAAGAAAATTCTTTCCAAAATATTTGGTAAAACCTATTAAGACAAGAGCATGCGATCACAAGCTAAAAGGATTACAAAGTTGAGATGCAACCTATTAGAGCTAAAAAGCAAAGCACTCCAATTTGTATATCACAGAAGGCCAAAGGAAATCCTGGCCAGAAAGTAATAGCCAGGACAACGAGTCCAACAATAGTAATGACCTTCTTTTCAACAAGCAAACGCACATATCTGCTTTACTGGTGAGAAGATCGAGAATCTACAACAGCAAAACAAAATTGCAGATATACGTATAAAGACACTGCTTTAGGGCATGAGGTTTCGAAAAAGAGCTTCCGTTTGGTCGTCTATCTCAAGTTGTGGGACTTTCAAGAAACATAGTACATTGTTAAAGCAACCGAAGGATTTCAAGCATGGTAAAAAAGAGAAGAGCCATGAGAGATTGAAGCACGGTCAGTGTGAATTCTCACACAACATGAATGGTTCAAAATATCCCTTCTCACTTAAAGCAATTTCCGTTGGTTAAGGTTTTTATTTTCTATATTTTGTTTTCTCTTTCTCAAAATAAAAATAAACATTAGCAAATAGGGTCAAATGCATGTGAGAAACATGTTGTAAGGCCCATTATATATTAAATTGATCGATTTCAAAAACTATCGTAGGTGGTACTTGTATATGTACATCATAAATGTATATATTACTTCTGTCCAAGTTCCGTCATTAAAATTGATGGCAATCCACGTCAACGCCTTTCAGAACGTGATAAATTGATGTCTCATATGTCTTATTAATATTATTTAAATAAATCTAAATAATAATTTAAAAAACAATAATAATCTAGGAGCCCCCCCTTTGGCAAGCTAGGGGCCGGGTAGCCAAGCTCCCCAAGGTGCACTATTGGGTGTGGTTCAGCCACCTCCAAATAGCCAAATGGGGGTGCTCAAAACTATCCCCATTTTTTCTTTTTTAATTTTCAAATGTTAATATGAGACAAATATTAGTTGTTGATTGGTTTTATGTGGCATGCCGTTAAAATATTGAATGAAACTTGGACATAAGTACTTTCTGGATTTATTAGATGTATACAAATGTGCTACCTGTAATAGTTTTTGAAACCGATATGGCCATTTGATAATGGCCACATATACTAAGAAAGACCTTAATCCTAACAAAGAAAACAAATATGCACAAAAGACTCTAAAAAACACATTAAAAAAATAATCAAAACACTTTAAAAAAACACATAAATAAATAAAATAAAATAAATAAATAAAAAAGAAAAAGAAGTCCAATAATTCTTCATTTTTGTTTCCTTGAAAGTCTAATATATATACATGGTGCGTTACTTGTATTAAAAAAAAAATTCAAAACAATGATTTATTAGGTTATTGATACTTCTATATTTTGAAAAAAGAAGAATTATCAATTCTTGTCAAGAGATTAAATTGTGAGAACTACATTGCTTAGAAAAAGAAAAACAAATCAAATCTAAGAAGATGTAAGCCCATCTTTCACATTTAATGTTCAATTCTTTAGTGATCAAGTGTGGTTCACAAAAATTAGAAAAAAATAAAAAAAAAAATAAAAAATAAAAGAAAAAGGTGGTTCACATTGGTCAACAGTGTCAAATTATGATATGAATCACGTATCTTTTTTTGGTTGATGATATGAATAACATGTGTGTATGTGTGTATATGTAAGTGGTTATTATGTAGGCACTAATACAAAAATAAAGAAAAATTCAAAATATAAAAATATCTAAAATTGCATCCTATGTGGTATTAGAGAAACAAAATTATTGAGTATTAAATCTGAATAGATGGAAGGTCTCAAAAATTTCCCTTTTAATGTAGACAACTAAATTATTTGTAAGAAATTCATCTTTCATTTTGCTACGGTAGTTACTGTAGACACTAAAAGAGTAAATTAAAATAAAATGCCCTATGAAGCTAATTGCATCATACTAAAATTTTAGTGACTAATTTTACATTTTTGGCCCTATTTTTTTGTCATCGGAAGAGAGAGATTAAAGAGGCTTGATATTGACAGGCACAAACCACAAGTAGTATATATACAAGTGCAAGAAGAAGAGTGGATGCATCATCGGTACGTATCTAAGAAAAAATAGAAAGAAACCCCGAGTGTTGGCAACTAATTAGAAGAAGAATTTAGTGCTATATATCCAATAATACAGCTTTTCCTGCAAACCAATTTTGCAGGTTCTTACTTTCTAGCTCCTTTCACTTTATTATATACTTTTTCATTAAAAAGTTTTTAGATTCAGTTAAGTTTGTTAATACATTGATCAGTATAGAATTCATTGTTAAAAAATAATAAAATACATTCAGGTACTATTCACTAGTTCACAAAAAATAATATACATATTCATTTGTTATTTCAATATTTATATTATAAAATATTTAGATTTATTAGAGATGAATTTTATCAGCATATACTTATTTGGCTGAGGTACAAAATTTTTGTTTTCTTTGAAGTGATTCATGCCATTGCAGAAGATTTCCTATGATATATATATGGGAAATGATAGGCAGGGGACACTCATCCGTCCCCTGTCCTACATATAATAATAAAATAATATATTATATTTTTTTTTATTTATTCTTTTTTATTTTCATTTTTTGTTTATATAATATATTATTTTATTATTATATGTAGGACAGGGGACGGATGAGTGTCCCCTGCCTATCATTTCCCTATATATATCCCATGCACCTAGTGTATGTGATGTGTCGTTTAGTATTTACTGTGTTATCCTAAAGATAGAGCTGCCAAGTGCCAAGCCATTTGTGTTGTTTAATTTATTCCAATTGTACGTCTGCATTGTACTATAGAACAATAAATCTGTCTTGTTTTTGGAAAACTACACTTACCCCTTCCAGCTTACTCTATATTTGTGATGTTTTACAAATTTTTAAAAGTTAATTATAATCTATCACCTTTTACTAATATTTGTGATGGTATTTTTTAATTTTATTTACTTTTTTAATCTATAAACTTATAATGGATAATTTGAGCCGCGTGAAGATCACATGACTTATTTCCCGTCATGTTAATGAAAAATGCTGATAGAGGGTGCAATGTAAATGGAGCTGGTAATTTGAAGGGGTAGATTATAACTTTTTAAAGTTTGTGAGTGATTGCAAATAAGGTGTAAATTTGAGTGGACTAAGTGCAGTTTCCTTTTTATTTTATTCTCAAAATAACATATATATATATATATATATATAAAGTTAAATTTGATCTATGATCTGCAAATAGAACCTTTACATAATCTATCTATCTCAGAATTTATGACATATTATATGTGCATAACTCAAGCGTGTCAATTCACTTTTGTATATATTTAAGATTCTTATGAATTACAAATGGAAATTAAATCACAATGAGAGAAAAAAAAAATGATTTTATAAGGATATATTTGTCTTATTAAAACTTTTTTAAGGTTATTTTTATCTTTTTGTTGGCTTTAGGGAGACAATTTATTGTCTTTTTGTCTATTTTTGTCTTATTTTTGTTATTCTGAACTACGAACCATTTAAAACAAAAGGCCCGACAAGTGTGACACATTAATACATCAAACTACCATTTTATTACAAATAAGTCATTTTCTTTTGTCATTCTTCCAAAAATACCCCTATTTTCTTTATTAAAAAAAATGTTGTTTAGTGACGTTTTAAAGCTTAAAACAGGTCACTAACCGTTTTATGATGTTTGTTAAACATCGTTAAATATGGGATCAAAATTTTTCATTCGCAACATTTACTGTTCAAACGACGCCAAATTGTGTCGTTTGGGACTAAACATCACTAAATTTTTAGCATCGCTCGAATAGAAACGAAACTATACTATAATTTCGAAAGAAAAAAAAAAAAAAAAAAATTCTAAAACCTGACTCTTTAATTAAGTTTAATACGCCAAATCCCTTTTAAAAATTTGCATCCCTTAATTTCTTTCTTTACTATAAATCTCTCAATTATTTATTTATCTACCTTTCTTTTTCTTTTTCTATTTATTTATTTTTTTCTTTTCCCTTTACATTTCTCCCTTCTTCTCTCCCCCTCTCACAAACACGTTCAGGTTCTCCCTTTCTTTTTCTCCCTTCTTCTTTATTTTTCTCATCTTTTTCTCCACGCCTCATTTATTCTACTGCAACCTCACCCTTCTCTCAAACTCACTCTCCTACGTACTCAGCCCATTTCTCTCTCTAGACCCATTTTCTCACTCTAATATTTTTATCCACTAATCACTATCAAATTTCCCAATTACACTCATCACAGCCCAACCTCCTCGATCTCTAGTAAATATCATACCTATTCGGACGTCAATTACCCATACAAAAACAAATCAACCCACAATCAAAACTCAAAAGACAGTCTAAATGTAATGATCGATCCCACTTCCTTTTTGTTCCTCTCCTCCACGCCTCAAGAAAATCAAGGGAGGGGCTGTACGTACGTGTGCTCTGCGGTATATTTGCAAGACGAGAGGTGTGAAGAAAAAGAAAAAGAAGTTGCGTCCATTTTTATAAACGGGTGATCGAGGGAGTTGGGATAAGAATCTTTTTCTTTCTCATCTGTATTTTTTTTTTTTTTTTTTTGTAGAATTAGTGAGATTTGTTGTTCGAACCAAAATAAAGGTCAGTAACGACGGTGTTTTTTTGTAGTGTATATTGCCAATGATTGTTGCTTATTTGTCACCAGGAAAAGAAACTTGAGGGGTCGAAAGATCATGGCCGACCCTCCAGTTGGTGAAGAAATTATCATTGACATTCCCCTAATTGACACTTCAACCAAATTGCGCGCTCCGGATTGGCCCGAATGCTGTATCTACAGGGTTCTCAAGCTACTGCGCAAGGTAAATGAAGAAGCCTACACCCCTAAGCTAATCTCAATAGGCCCCTTTCATAACAACCGAGAAGAATTGAGGGACATGGAAATTCACAAAGAGAGATATTTTAGGGATTTCTTGGATCGAACTAAGAAGAGCCAGGAGGATCTTCGAAAGATCATTGAAGACAACGAAAAAGATATTCGTCTTTGCTATTCAGAAGCTTGTCGCCTCAATAGTAGAGATTTTGTAAAAATGATTCTATTAGATGCCATCTTTATAATTGAGCTCTTCTTAAAGGTTGGAGAAAAGAGTCAGATGATCTTTAAAAAAGCGAAAGAAGAAGATTATATTCTACGTAAAATATAGCTGGCAAATGGTATATATCATGACTTGCTATTGCTTGAGAATCAGCTTCCTTTTTTTGTTCTTGAGAAACTATATATGTTCGCCTGCAAGAACTATTTACATTTGAGTTGCAACCATCGTGAAAAAGGAAAGTCAATTGCAGAACACAAAAAGGACCTGGAAGGGAAAAAGGATGCTCCCTTTGTCAAGCTTTTCTGCAATTACTTTACTTACTATGATCAAAAGCGAAAGTCCATATTCATCAAAAAAAAAAAAAAAAGAACAAAAGCGAAAGCCCCTATTCAACAGAGAAAAAAAAAAAAAAACAAAAGCAAAAGCAAAAGTCCATCGGTGAGGAAGTAAAACATTTCACAGATCTGCTGAGATATTTGTTCTGTCCACCACACAAGGAAGCAGAATAGAAGAAAAAAATGGTATAGTGGAGCAGTACTAAAGAAGGATGTCAGGATTCATGCGAACAAAACAAAAAAAGGAACTCTGGTACTCAATTTTGTGCCACAAAGCTTGACGACGCACGATTGAAATTTAAAGTTAAAGATGATACATGCTTACTTGACATAACACTCCTTAGGTGTTGGGAACGCTTTCCGTGCTTCATTGCTTGCTTACCATGGAAGTGCTCGGGAAGCTTTCCGAGCTTATGCCTCTTTGCTTGCTTACCCTGCTTGATGGGCTTTCAATCCTTGACAAGCTTACTTGGGTGGTTTCCTATGCATATCTTAGAAGTCCCACAACTTGTGATAGACTACGGTACTGAAGCTATTTTCCGAAACCTCATGGCCCTGGAGCAGTGTCATTATCCATCTAAAACTTATATCTGCAGTTATGTTTTGCTATTGAACCGTCTTATTGACACTGAAAAAGATGTGGATTTGCTTGTTGATAACAAGGTCATTGCTCACCGCCTCGGTAGCAACACTGAAGTGGCGACTCTAATTAACAAACTCGGAGATCAGATATTCGTGGCACCTACACCCTCTTATTTTGAGAATATCGCTCAAAAGCTTAATGACCACTATGAGTTCCCTTTGAACCGTTTCTTGGCAACCCTGAAAAAAGAGTATTGCACCAATGTTTTTAGAGGCACAGCAACTATTGTTGGACTTATTGTCCTGGGTTTCACTCTCTGGAGTTTCATTAGGTCTCTTGTCGACGAGTAGATTCGAAGTATGTATGGTTTAGTGTTCGTTTTGGAGTGCTTTTCTTTTAGTTGCAATGGATGCATGGCATCTGAACTTTGTAATCCTATTTAGCTTGTGATATCCTACCCGTCTTTATATATGGCTTGTAATCTTCAACTTTGTAAGTTGTTTATGATATTTCAACAATAAAATTTGTGGGAAGTCTATGTGTTTGAGCATCCGTTGAGTGTTTACATTTCAACCAATAGAGTTCTATATATATATGCTCTGTACATAATAGTTTGTTTTCAAATTAATAATTATTTTGTGGTCATGAAGTGATATCAACATATTTGTTTAATTGAATTATATATGTAGATGGTTGCGATCCAGTGCATCATTTTGTCCATTTTTCTGCATCATTGCATAATAAATTACAACAAAACATGTGTTGACCAAATAAGATCATTGTATAGAAAATTCATTACACCAAAATACTTTTTTTTTTGTTCAAATTAAACCTTAAGTTTTTTTTTTTTTTTTTTTTTTTTTTTTTTTTACAACATTCATAACTTAAAACTTGGTATTAATAGCTAACATGATAAAACATTTCAAAACATAAATAATCACCAAGGATGTCTTTCAAGACCTTGCCTTCATGATTCTCCTTCATTTTAACTATCCAACCATACTAATCAGTCACCAAACATGAGGAAAAATGTGAAAGAAAGAGAAAAGATAGGATCTCTAATGCCTTGAGCGAAAGAATCCTGCCTCTTACAATTACATAAGATATGCATACATCACACCCTTGTGATTCGGAGAGATCAAGATGCATGATTCAAATGATAATCTAGTCACTACAAGAAATTTGATCATTAGCGGCCACATTATTAGCAGCCAGCGCATAGTGGCCACTAATGATCATATTATTAGCGGCTAAACACAACTAGTCGCTAATAGTTGCCGCTATTTGTAAACTATTAGCGGCCACCTAATTGTGGCCGCTAATACATAAAACTATTAATATTAGCATCGAAATTTGAGTCACCGCTAATAAGTGGCCGCTAATAACTTGGCAGCGAGTTGCGAAAAATTTCGGGAAGTTATTGGCGGTGACATTAGTCGCTGCTAATAATAAAACTATTAACGGCCAAAAAAGTGGCCGCTAATAATTGATTATTAGCGGCCACTTTTTTATATGGCCGCTAATAATATTTTTACTTTTTTTGGTTTCTTTTTTTTTTTAATGTTTTCAAAATTTTCAGTTTTTTTTTTTTAAAAAAAAAAAAAAACCAAAAAACAAAAAATCTTTTTCATTTTTTTTTTGTTTTTCTTTAATTTTTTTAATTTGTTTGTAAAAAATATTATTCTTTTCGAAAAATTGGTTTTTTTTTTAAAAAAATAAATAAGTTAATTTTTGGTTTTTCTTTCAACAAAAAAAAAATCGTTCTTTTTCTTTTTTTAAAAAAATTAAATACAAAACTAGTTTTTCTTTTTTCTTTTTTCTTTTTTTTTTGTTTTTTAAAAAAATTGTTTTCATAATTAATGCACTATAATCGATCAGATGGTTTATCAATCATATTAATCGATCAAACCTTCATTGTGTGAAGTCTGATCAGTCGAACTCTATCACGATCGATCAAATGATCTATCGATCCTATTGGTCTATCAAGATCGATCGAATGATCTATCGATCATACAAGTCGATCACAATCGATCGGATGATCTATTGGTTCTATTGATTGATCAAGATCGATCGAATAATCTATCAGTCCTATCGATCCTATTAGTCTATCAAGATCGATCGAATGATTTATCGGTTCTATTGATTGATCATGATCGATCGGATGATCTATCGGTCCTATTGATCGATCACGGTCGATCGGATGATCTATCGATCCTATTGGTCTATCAAGATCGATCGGATGATCTATCAATTCTATTAATCGATCATGATCGATCGAATGATCTATCACGATCGATTGGATGATCTATCAATCCTATAGGTCTATCAAGATCGATTGGATGATCTATCGATCCTATACGTCTATCAAGATCGAATTGGTCTATCAAGATCGATCGAATGATCTATCGATCCTATTGATCGATTGAACTATTTATCAATCCTATTGATCTATCGCGATCGATCCATAGATCATCCGATCGATCTTGATAGACCTATAGGATCGATCGATCCTATAGGTCTCTCAAGATTGATCTATCGATCCTATAGGTCTCTCAAGATCGATCGGATGATCTATTGATCGATCAGATGATTTATCGATTCTATTGGTCTATCAAGATCGATCGAATGATCTATCGATCGATCAGATGATATATCGATCGATCAAATGATATATCGATCCTATTGGTCTATCAAGATCGATCGGATGATCTATCGATCCTATTGATCGATCAGTGGATCTATCGATCCTATGAATCGATCACAATCGATTTAATGATCTATTGGTCCTATTGATCGATCGAATGATCTATCGATCCTATTGATCGATCTTGATAGACTAATAGGATCCATAGATCATCCAATCGATCGTGATTGATCAATATGACCGATAAATCATCTGATCGATCGTGATAGATCAATAGGATCGATAGATCATCTGATTGATCGTAATTGATCAATAGGATCGATAAATCATCCGATCGATCGTGATGGATCAATAAGACCAATAGATCATTAGATCGTCCTTGATCAATCAATAAGATCGATAGATCATGCAATCGATCGTGATCGATCAATAGGATGGATAGATCATTCGATTGATCTTGATTGGCCAATAAGATCGATAGATCATCCGATCGATCTATAGGATCGATATATCCTATAGATATATCATGATCGATCGGATGATCTATTATGTCGATCGGATGATCTATTATGTCGATCGAATGATCTACCATGATTAATCGGATGATCTATCGATCATATTGATCCATCGATCATATTAATCTATCAATCATATTGATCTATCATGATTGATCGGATGATCTATCGATTCTATTGATCTATCATGATCAATCGGATGATCTATCAATCCTATGGATCTATCATGATCGATTGGATGATCTATCGATCCTAAATTGTCATCACTTTTTAAAAAAAAATAAAAAAAAAATTGTATTATTTTTATATAATTTTTTAAAGATTTTTATTTTTAAAATTTAAATTTTTTATATAGTGCCATGTGTCAACCTCAACGGTTGACACGTGGCAAACTATTAATTTTAGGACAGAAAATCTAACAGAGGTACTAAATGAATTTTTACCCCTAACTCAAGTACTACCTAAATTTAAAAATGCTTAAAACTCAAGTTCCAATAGGATATTTAACCATTTTTTTTAATATAATTTTATCGAACTAGTTTGTTAATATTTTTTTTTTTCATGGTCAATAACGGTGACCCAAAATGTCGCTACTATTGACTACTTATCAGTGGCAACATTTCAAATTTGACCAAAATGTTTCGAAAAATATCATTAGTTTGACCATTTAAAAACCAAAATTACCATTTGTCTTTTTCTACTAATTAATAAATAAAAGGGTAATTTTGATTTGTCAATTGTCAAAGTAAAGGTATTTTCGGAACATTTTGGTCAATTTTAATTTTATATTAAACATAACAGCAAGACTGATGGATGAGGTTAAATCAACAGATTGACAGTTTGAAGGGCCGAATCATGATACTTGTTAGTTCGTGGTGCTTCATAAAAAATGGTTGTTAGTTTATAAGGCTAAATAATATTTAACCCTTCTTTTTTGTATAGGTTTTAATTAAAATTTTTAATTTTTTTAATTTTTTTAAAATAAATTTGATTAGACTAAATTTTATTCATGATTATTAGCGGCGACACAAGTCTCTGCTGATATAAAACGGTATCGTTTTTTTGTCCAAATAATAAGCGAGAGGTGAAATTTTCGCACAATTTTTTTTTTAATCTCCCGCCCCTCTTCTCACTTTCTCCCATTCTTCTTGTTGCCCTTTTTCCCGGTTTTTTTTTTTTCAGAGACTAAACAGAGATCCAGCGAGAGAGAGAGAGAGAGAGAGAGAGAGAGAGAGAGAGAGAGAGAGAGAGAGAGAGAGAGAGAGAGAGAGAGAGGGAAGAAGAAATAGGAAGAAAAGAGTTTTTCAAGGTAACACTTAAATCTTAATCCTTGATGTGTTTTTTAGATTTTTAGCGTGAGGCGGTGGTTTTTGGATTCTCTCTTTCCTCTCTTAAAGATAACCACTTATTTAATGATTGAGTATTTTTTCCTGGGTAACCTTCTCAGGTCTCTCTCCTGATCTTGATTTGGCAGCAGTTCAAAAACATTATCCATCTGAGGTTGAAAACAAAGGATTTAAAGGCCAGGTGAATGAAGAAAGCTCATGCCCGTCCATCTCTCTCTCTCTCTCTCTCTCTCTCTCTCTCTCTCTCTCTCTCTCTCTCTCTCTCTCTCTCTCTCTCTCTCTCTCTCTCTCTCTTTTTTCTTTTTTTTTTTCTCTGTTTGTCAATGATTTTCGTTTTGTTTCTAACAGAGACCAAAATAATCGAAATACACATTTCTGTCCAATCCTCAAACATTAAGGTGGCGGCGAATACAGGTATTTTCTAAAATCATGCAAATGAAATACCTATTTCATTTATTTTTCTGTTATGTGAATGATTTCATTTATCCCTTGTAGAATACTTTGAACACGACTAGAAATTTATATATAAGCTACACTTTGATATTTTCTGATAATTTCATGTTGTTAGAACTTGCTTTCTTATTATCTGGTTGTCTTCTATTAGTTATAAAAAAAATTATCTGGTTGTCTTCATTTTTTCAATACACACTGCAGTTGTCATATATGTGTGTGCACATGCCACAAATTGCTCTGGAATTGGTTTTATGAGAGCAATGCTTATTATGCCTCCCCATGATAATATCTATTGTAGATGCATATTATTATTTTTACAAATTGCAATAGATAATATAACTTGTCCATTTTTTCCTTTGTGTTCAACAAAGTAAAATGTGAACACTTTACGACTCTTTAGGGGAGATTACTCCAAAAACAAGAGAATGGAGGGTCAAAGTGGTGGTTGCTGAAAAAATGATGACACGCACTGCAATGCACAGCCCTAATAAATATCAGAGGCTTGTACTAGCTGATTCAAGGGTAAGAAAACTTTTTAAAATATATATATTTGGCTCAGTGAAGTTGGTTTCTTTGATTTGTCATTAACTAATAGGAAACTTAAATCTATCCTTGTAGAAATTGATTGGGTTTGTTCTTGTACAGCACCTGTCTGTGCATTCTATAGGTTAGATTGCAATTTTTTTTTTCTTTTTCTTTCTCTCGGTTGCCATAATCATGAAAATAGAAATGCTGTGTCATGGAGGTGATACCACTGAATTTTGTGAGACACGCTGCTAAGATGGGTTTAGAAAATGAATGTTAGTGTTTAATGATCCTTTAAGAGGAGGACCTAGAATCTACTTATCAAAGCAGCACTCTAAAGGGGATTGGAGGTAGCCCCCCCCCCCCCCCCCCCCCCCTTTTTTTCCTTCTCTTCTAGCCATAATTATAGAGAATCTTGTTTATTGGTTTTTTCAAAGAAGCTATTGCATTAGGAGGTGCATGGAGACATCATTGAGGAAAAGTGACTTTGATGGCCATTAGAATAAGCCAAATTTACATGAAATGTTGTAGGATCAGAAGAAATGTTCAAACTATCTAAGTTTCATTGAGAAGCTTTCCTTCAATTTTCATATTGTTGGAATCAACTTTGCACAAAATCAGGTTGTATCCAATTTTACAGGAGTACTCCAACACATAATTTGAAATAGCAGGACCTTGGAAACATTATATAGTTCTTGCCAAACATTTCTTTGTGCTAACTGGGATTAATTTTTCTTTCAGATTGCAAAGCTAAATTGCTGGCTGGCTTTGCATTTGATGACAATTTTGGCACTGAATATCCATCTCTGGTGTTGAAGAGGATTGTACTCTTGCTTATATTGGAGTCTGGCTATGTTTCCCTCTTTTGGTCTCTGATTGTTGCTTGCTAAATGATTGTGGATCTTACAAGCTAGAGAAGAGGCTTTGGATTTTGAATAGTCAAGGTTGGACAATTGCATACAAGTTAGAAATGAAGAAGAATATGTTAATTAGGAACAAATATGTTTTACTTAATCATTTTTTATGCTAATGATGTATGTTGGTTGCTATAATTTGCATTATAGGTTGTTATTTCTAAGTTACTTTTACAATGCCTTTTGATGTGTTTGGAATGAAAGATGGTGTGAGTGTTAATAATTATAGTGAAACATAACACCGGGAACCAAGCACGTGCATTGCATGTGCCATCCCAACTTGTATATATATATATATATATATATCAAAATCAGACTGGACTGGATCTCATATGGGTAATATTTTAATAAATTGGAATTGGTTATATGATTCAGTTTAAGTGTAAGCCCTTTACAAACCTACTTTTTTTGTTTGTTAGGTTGTCCAATGGAAACGAAATGAAGGTTCTGGCATTAGCTGTTATCATGTGATTGCTATTTTATGCTATTTTGGTGCTATGAAATTTTATTTTTGTCTTATTGTTGTGTTGGTATAAGACAAAAATAAAATTTGAAGGAAATAATTTTTTGTTTTAAAAAAAAAAAAAAAAAAAATTTAATTATAATCATTATTATGTTCTAATATAATTATAATTATAACTATTTTTGTCCATCCGGCTGAAAGACCACCGGAAGGTTGTCAAGTTGCATATCTCCACCATCTGGCCGGCTAAAGGGACCACCGGAAGGTCGTCACAGTCGCACGTATGCGATCTCCATCTCCATCAGCTTCTTCTCCACCGCACCTCTCGCACTACCCATCAAACATAAACTCCAAACCAAAAACAAATACAAAAAATGTAAAACAAACACAATCCAAACCCAACAAAAAAAACCAAAGATTGTTATGAGCACACTTAGATCCATCCAGTGGTTTGGAAGAGAGTGGTGACGAGGAGGGGCCGGAGGGTGGAGAAAAAGAGAGAGGAAGAGAGAGTCGGCCGGAAATCCACGTATTCTGGCAGGATCTCTCTCTGTATTCCGACCACAGATCCGACCGAGCGTTGGTTTCAGCCGAATCCGGCCGGATCTGTCAAACCCACGCACATACACCGGCGTACCTTCGACAGATCCGGCCGAAAACCGTAGCATGATCTCGTCGCGCGTCCCGTTCCAGTCAACCGTCCAGATGCCGTCGCGCGTCCCGTTCCCACCAACAGTCCAGGTGCCGTCGACGTCCGTCTTCAATCGCTGGCCGGAGAGAGGAAGAAGAACGACAAGAGCTCTGAGAGAGAGATGGGTTTTTTCGGAGAAGCACGAAGAAGAACGCAGAGGAAGCAAGAAACAGCAGGAAAAGAAAAGAACGATGAGTTTTAAAAAGAAAGAAACAGGAAAAAGAAAAGAAAAAACAAAAAGAAAACAGAAAAAGGAAAAGAAAAAAAATATGTTACAGACGGTTTCAAAGAAATCGTCTGTAACCTGTCTATGACTTACAGACGGTTAGAGAAAAAAATCGTCTCTAAATTAATTTGGATATAATTTCTAGATGGTTTTATAAAACCGTCTCTAAATTTACAGACGGTTTTGATAAAACCGTCTGAAAATTACCGTCTCTAAATTTGCAGACGGTTTTTTTACCGTCTGCAAATTAATTTTTAGACGGTTTTATAAAACCGTCTCTAAATTTACAGACGGTTTTGATAAAACCGTTTGTAAAAGTATAATTCTTCAAGAAAAGGTGATTTTTTGGTAGTGACTCACCCACAGCCAAGGCTAGCAAAACGGGTTGGTGTGTTGAATTCAATTCATTTCAAGTTAATACCTAAATGTTAATGTTGTATATATAGAGATGTTTACAAGAGTTTATGTTGAACTCTAATACTGCACATTTGAAAGTAAAACCACCTAATCTGAATTACACAGGATGATAACTAAGTTTGAATTACAAACAAGAGGATAACTAAGGATAACTAAGCTTCTCTCCTTTTCCGAAGCTGTTCAATAATCCTCCAGACTACAAATCTCTAAGGGTCTTAGGATGTAAATGTTTCCCCTTACTTCGTCCCTATACAGTCCATAAATTGGAATTTAGATCAAAATCCTGCATATTTTTAGGATACAATAATGCTGGCTATAGGTGTCTAGACATTGTTACTGATAGAGTTTTTCTCTCTAGGAATGTTGTTTGATGAGAGCTCTTTTCCTGCAAAAGATCATGCCAAGCAGCACGTAATACAATTCTATTTTTTATGTGCTATAAAGGCAACTTTCTGCCCGTCTTCGACGCAGTGGAAGAAAGGGAGAAATAGCCGATTCTTTCTCAATTTGAAGTTTTGTCCTTCCTGCGCGCGACAAGGGAATCAGAATTAGAGATTTTTACACAGCCATAATGCATGGTATCTTCACCTAGGTGAAGATATAACATCAAATATTCGATCTCCTTCTAATCAATTATTTAGCAAGAAAAAAAAATAAAAAAATTAACGTTTGCACTGTAAGCATTGTCTTAAATTTACAACTCTAGGTTATTCAGATCCAATTATTCAGTTTATAAGAAATCCCTAGGGGTGGGTATTAGGGAAATCGGGGACGGTAGGGGGTTTTTCGCCTACCGTCCCGACCTTGTCGGGGAAGTCGGTAATTTCACCGACTTCTTTCCGACATGGTCTATTTCGACTGCTACCGTCGCCGGTTAATCGGCGAAGGTAACGGTCGGTAACCGGTTACAGAGCTAGACGAAAATGAGGGAGGCTTTACTGTTAGATCGACGAGAAAAATGGCTTCCACGTCGCTAGTTCTGAACGTAGTGGTGGCAACGGTGGCGGTGAACTGGCACTGGCAGCGGCTCGTTGATCTGATTATTGCTTGAAAAGAGCAAATGAGAAAGACGAAAATGAGGAAGACGAAGTGAGAACTGGTTTTGTACTTCTGTTTGGCAAGTGAAAATGCAAGACGACTGAGTCTGCAATTTCCACATTTCGAGAAGCTTCTTTGCCTCCCTCAAATACCCTTGGACAAGCAAAATCGGCATGAACTGCTCATGAAGGTTTAAGGGCAAAATGGGTATGAAATTTTTTAATCTGGGCTCAAGAGTCAAGACAAAGACACATGCAGCAGCCAGCAGGTCGAGTACAAATTTTTATAATTTATTTTTAAAGTAGGCTGTAGCTAGTTTTTATAGGTAATCATGGAGAAAAGTAGGTTGTTGCTTGGATTGTGGAAAATTGCAGACTCATTTATATCTTCAACCTGCTGGATCTTGACAAGCAAATACGTTCGTGATAATGGGCAATTGACAGGATTAGGTACAGCTAGCTAAAAAGGGTTTTTTTCCTAAACAAAAGATTTTTCCATCTCTTGTCATAAAAATAAAAACATGAAGAAAAAAAATAACCAAGCCATACACGGTTGTCATGAACAAAAACATGAAAAAGTTTTTTTTTTGGAAGAGAGCTTGTATTCACAACAAGAAAAATACAAATATCACTAGGTGGATATAAGACTCAACAAACAAGAGGGCAAAGAGTCAAACCAAACTTGGTTTTATCCAACTAACCATGTATATACAGTTATCATGAAAAAAAAAAAAAAAAAAAAAACTTTAAAAAATAATAATAATTAAAATAAAAATTAAAAACACATTCTAAATAATACAAAAGATACTATATAACAATTAAACTTAACTTTAATATCCATACTTCTCAAAACATAAAATAAATACTTTAGTGCCCATATTAAATAGTAAATAGCAACATTCGATTTGATCACTTCAATTTTCAAATTAAACTAAACAACATTCTATTCCTTATTTCCTTTCAATTGATACATGCAATTATAAAAAAATCAAAACATAAGCATAGTGATCAATCAAAAAATACTACAAACTAAATATTAAGTAAAATAAAAATATGGAAGAAAAAAAAATACCATTACCTAAAAAAAGACATCATTCGACAAAGTACATCTTCCAAGCCCTTAATCCGCGTCATATGTGATGGAATTTGACATTATTTCTACCACAATAAATTATTTAAAGAATTAATAAAATCAATGAATAATTGAAACAATTAACAAAATATGAAATTTATTTTGTTACCATTACCTGAATCAAGTTTGTAGCTCTCTTCATCTTCAACGTTAGACAAATATGATTCATGTGCACTAATGGGAGAAGATCTTAACCAATTTTGAGTACATACAAGAGCTTCAACTGTTTTTGGAGCCAAGGAACTCCGATAAGGATCTATCACGCGACCCCCAGTGCTAAATGCTGACTCAGAAGCAACCGTGGTAATTGGAATTGCTAATACATCTCGCGCTATCTCAGCGAGGATTGGAAACTTTGTCGAATTTACCTTCCACCACATTAAAATATCAAAGCTTTCACTAGGTGTCTCAACATCCTCCAAAAAATATTGTTCTATTTCTGTCTTACATTGCATCAAATTTCGAGATGCCCGAAATGAATGAAAATTCTGTAAAAAAGTAGTTCTAGACCTAGAACTACCAACTAATGTTGTACCACTTCGCACTTCATCATTTAATAATATAGATCCACTTCCAACATTTTTAGAACCACATGCGTAGTGCTTATATAACCGACCCAATACCCACTTCAATTGAGAATCAATTCTTTCCGCTTTCTCAGCCCCAAAACTAAGCCGGAACCAATATTCCAAACCAGCCATCTTGTAACGTGGATCAAGCAAACTAGCCACAAATAACAACGAGTTAATCTTTTCAACATCTCCCCAATATTTATCATACTCCATTTTCATTCTGTTCGCCATGGTATTCAACAACGGATCACTACTTTCAGAATATTCTGTCAAACATGAATAAATAGAACAAAGTATATCGAAATATAAGTTGGAAGTTGAATGCAAGGAACTAGAGATTTGCATTGTGACATCATAAAACACTTGCAAGAACTTAATAAAATGACGAATATTATACCAATCATCATCTGTCGGAGAACCCAATCCCCTTTTTCTGCACCATCCTCGTACAAATAGTTTAAAAAATGCCCATCTTCGTCTATCATAAGTTCAAATGCCCTTTGGTACTTCTCTGCCACCTCCAACATGGTATAAGTAGAGTTCCATCTAGTGGGAACATCAAGTGTCAAGGAAGCATTGCACTCAACATTTTTTCTTTCTGCACAAGACTTAAAGAGGGCCAATCTTTGGGGGGAGGACTTCACATACTTTACCATATTTCGGATCTTTATGATTGAATCGTCAACGTTTTTCAGACCCTCATGCACAATTAGATTAAGAATATGTGCAGAACACCTCACATGAATAAATTCATGACGACAAACAACTTCCTTATTGGCCATAGTTCTTTTTTTAAACCAATCAATTGCAGTATCATTAGCACTTGCATTGTCAACTGATATTGTCAATATCCTATGAATACCCCATTCAACCAAACACTCTTCTAATTCTCTTGCGATTGTTTGCCCCTTATGATCTGCCACTTGACGAAATGCTAATATCCTTTTGTGATATTTTCAATTAGTATCAATGAAATGTCCAGTGATACACATATAATTCATATTCTGAATTGAAGTCCATGCGTCAGTGGTCAAGCAAACCCTTTGACCAGTTGTAAAAAACGTGTTCTTCAGTATATTTTTATCCTTCATATACAGTTTGACACAATCCTTCATCACTGTGTATCGAGAAGAAACCTTAAATCGAGGCTCAAGAATCCTGAGTAATTTCTGAAATCCCTTTCCCTCCACGGTCATGAAAGGCATTTCATCAATAATAATCATTTCACAAAGTGCCTCCCTAATAACCTTTTCAGAATACTTGGCAATCATGAGGTTGTTACCACTACCACCCTGCCCAGCCCCAAAAGTGAACTTAGATTGAGACCTATCCTGTTTAGATTTTAGGCTCTTGTACTTTTGGCATGAGTTCACATGATACAGCATAGATGAGGTGCCATTGATTTTTGGAAGACATTTATAGGAAGTCCCACAATAATTGCAATGTGCCACGAGATCATCATCAGGGGTACTTTTATCTCTAGTGAAATGGTCCCATGCTGCAGATATATTTGAAACATTTCTTTTTTTCCTAGGGAGTGGTGGTCGTTCACCACGACCATGACCACCAACTGGCATAGATTCAGTAGCAGATGTTTCTACATCCCCAATCTCTATTGGAGTCATTGGAGTGTCGTCAATCTCTATGTGAGTCACTGGAGTGTTCAAAGGAGAAGATAAATGACAAGAAGCACTATCCAATGAAGGTGTGCCTAGAGGTGAATCCATCTGTAATTGATTAACAACTAAAAATTAATAGTATTTTTTATTACGGTGAACAAACCTAATACACATTTTTTTTTTTGTAAGTAAGAAAAATATCATTAAAAAATGTAAAGCGCAGTTAAGTACATAAGGAAAGATGATGCACTAGAAAATCATTAAAATAAGCAATATAAAAAATATAAAAAATAATAATAATAATAAAAGCTATATAAAATACAAGCTAAATAAAAATAAAAAATCATTAGATCAATATTGATTAACAATATTTACTGTTAAAACATGTCGTACTGGTTTAACACAAAGTCATGGGTTAACAATAAATTTAAAATATTTAAGCCTTTTAATACAATATCACAATATGTACGGCTTTAAGCTTTTTAACACAAAGTCATAGTTAGTTCATAGTTAATTCATGACCAAAAAAAGAAAAAAAAAAATTAAAATTAAAATTGACAATTTGACACACTGCATGAGGGATTGGCATTGCGTGAAAAGTAAAAAAATTTTGAGACTTGCATGTGTCCAGAGTCGACCACGTCGCACAACCCCAAAGAGGATGGCGTGGGAGTCTTGTGTATGATGATCAATGTTAATGTATTATTAAAAGAAAAGAAAAGAAAAGTAAAAGACTAGAAAGTTTTTAGAGTCATGGTCTTGACGAGTCAAACATTGCTGGCAGCTTAAAAAGTGTGCATAGTTTTCCTTTGTTCACCATTAATAAAGTCACTTTGCTGCATAGTTTTCCTTTCTTTTTCTTTTTTTTTTTTGGTTTTTAAAGTAACATTACTTTGTACTGTGAATGAGACAATAACAAAGAAAAAGTTAGATTGGAAAGTTCAACTCCTATGCATAAGGCTTGTCAGTCTTAAAAAGTGTGGCAACAGCTATGAGCCTATGAAGACGTGTGTAAGTGTGTTTTAAGTTAATAAAAAATAAGACATAAAACTTCAAAAAAAAAAAAAACAAAAAGAAGAAGAAGAGGAAATAAAGCATGCATAAAAGAAGGCTTTTGTTACCTTCAGACTTCGTCACCGCTCGACAAGAGATTGAGATCTGAGAGAGAATGAGTTTCAGAGTTTGGCAACCGCAAGAGAGAATGAAAGAACGAAGAAGGCGTGTTTATAAAAGTTTCAGGTTAGGTTAGGTTTTTGAGTTTTTTCTAACTTCTAAGTGTGATGAATATATAGGCCGAATACAGTGAGAAAAGTTCTGATTCAGTTCAATGAGAACTTCTAGTCCTCAGAAGGCGTGTGTTTTACTCTTTGTAAATGCAAAACGGTGTCGGTTTTATTATATAATAATTTTTTTTTACAGAAATAATATTGTCGGTTCGGTCGGTGCGAAAATCAACCTCTCGGCATCTATTTCGCCTACCGACCGAACCGACGTCGGTAGGTAAAATTAGTATCGCCTTCCGGCCGCCAGTTGTCGGTGGCGGCTTGGTGTCGGTGCGGTGACGGACAGTGGGCGGCCGGTGGGCGGCAGGCGGCCGATCTGCACAGGACTAGAAATCCCTAATGGATTGAGGCATTTTCCAAAAAAATACAAAGAAAAAGAAATATCCAATGTTACGTATTATGGCACTACAAATATATTTTTTTTTAGTGACGTGTCAGGAGGTCTGACACGTCATTAAATTTTAGTTACGTGCATGTCAATAATGATGTGTCTCCCACATGAAGAATCTGCTCCTCACTACAAGGGATTTGGTTTGGCACGTCACCAAATTAGTGATATGACAAAAACTGCCACGTCACTAAATTTAATGATGTGTCAAAATATGACACGACACTAAATTTAGCAAAAATTATTATTATTATTATTATTTTGCTCTGCTGAATATATTTTTTAAATTTTTGGCAGTTAACCTGATAGACAATTTACATTTCCATCAATTCATTAACAATCACAACAATTTACATTTTCATCGATCATCAATAATCACAACTATTCAAAATCAAAACACCAGTTTCAACGGCTTGTGTACGTTCCCCAATCTCAGGCTGAGTAATGGCTCTGAAAACATTTGTAACAACCCACCTTCAATGACATAATATTGTTCGCTTTTGGCTCATCCAAACCAATTTCTCTTCTTCATCGAATTTTTTTTAATTAATTATTCAGATTAATGTCGCTTGAACAATGAACGACACAAACTGTTTAATGTCGCGTTACTGTTCAAAAGACACTAAGCAATTTCTGTTGGTTAAATTTTTTATTTTTTATATTTTGTTTTCTCTTTCTCAAAATAAAAATAAACATTAGCAAATAGGGTTAAATGCATGTAAGAAACATGTTGTAAGGCCCATTATTAAACTGAGCAATTTCAACACCTAAAATTGATGGCGATCCATGTCAACACCTTTCAGAATGTGATACATGTCCCATATGTCGTATTAATATTATTTAAATAAATTTAAATAAAAGTATAAATTTTTTTAAAAAAATAAAAAATAATCTAGGAGCCCCCCCTTTGGCAAGCCAGGGGTGGCTGAACTTCTTCATGGCTATTGGGTGTGGTTCAGCCACTCCTGAATGGCCAAATGGGGGTGCTCAAAACTACCCACATTTTTTCTTTTTTCTATTTTTTTTTAGCTTTTTTAATTTTTTAATGTTAATATGAGACAAATATTAGTTGCTAATTGGTTTGATGTGGCATGTCGTTAAAATATTGGATGAAACTTGGACGTAAGTACTTTCAGAATTTATTATATGTATATAGATGCACTGCCTGTAATAGATTTTTACCACATTTACTAAAAAAGACATTAACCCTAACAAATATACACAAATATACACAAAACACTCTAAAAAACACATTAAAAAATAATCACTTTTATGTCACTTCAAAACTTTTTTATTTTTATAAAAAAAAAAAAAAAAAAAAAAAAGGCATAAACTCATTTTCTTTCATTTTTCATTTTCGTTTCCTTGAGAAGAATTATCGATTCTTATCAAGAGGTTAAACCGTAAAGGCTCCATTGCCTAAAAAAAGAAAAACAAATCAAATCGATAATTCCTATCAAGAGATTAAATTGTGAGAGCTTCATTGCCTAAAAAAGAAAAACAAATCAAATCTAAGCAGATGTAAGTCCATCTTTCAAATTTAATGTTTGATTCTCTAGTGATCAAGGCTAGGGAGGTTCAAAAAAATTAGAAAAAAGAGAAAAAGGAAAAAAAGGTGGTTCAAAATGGTCAACAAAGGGCCAGATTATGATATGATCACGTATCTTTTTTTGGTGAACCACCTTTTTCAATTTATACATGATGGAGAAGGTTATATAGATATTGGGGCATGATGTTTTTGTTTTGCTGTGGAGAGCATTTAAAAGCATAGTAGATAAGAGGGAAGGAAGCGGACAGAAACGACTTCCCATGACATTCTCGCTAATAGGTGCATGGGATGATCATCCACAGGCCAAAAACATGAAATTGAGGGCAGACCTCATGTCCTTTTCCTCTCTACCTAATTTATAAGAAATAAAACACCCTTCCTCACTTCTATTCTTTTCTTTTCTTTTTTTCTTTTTTTTTATTTTTTTATAACACATCAATTATTTTTTAATAATTTTTTTTTTTTTTTATATCGCATCAATTACTTTTTAAAAACTCAAAATTTCTTTTTAATTTATATCACATTAATCACTTTCTTTTTACTATTAAAAAACACAAAAAAAGAAGGGGGAAAAAAAAAAAAAAAAAAAAAAAAAAAAACTACAAAGAGTTTACCAAACACACCCTCAATTTATTGAACATCATTTTTTTTTTCTTTTTTTTAAAAACAAAAATAAAAAAATGATAGAAATTATTCCGCTGAAAATTCACTAGTAGAGTTTTACAAACCCAATGATAAATTTACAAAAGAGAAGGACTGGGAATGTACAGCAAAATGATGCCTAACATATATATCAAACGTATTGTCAACATTTATCTACGATTTTTGCTCAGATAAACTCATGAATAAACACATGCATTTCCTATAATCAGCAATACTGAAAAATAAATACAAAACAGAAAAGTGAACTTGTGCCACATATGCAGTTACCAAAATTATAATCAAATTGCTCCATCCATGCATGACCAATTGAAATATCAAAAACGTTTTCTTTTTTAAATATTGATCTTTCAGATATGAATGATCTTTACCTATTCAAGCGTGTTTGTAGAAAATTTATATCCAATAAGGATATGGGGTGGGGGGGCCTGACAGGTGCCACACAGAAATGGATGCTAATATTGTGGATTTGCTTGTTGATAAGAAGGTTAACCAGATTGGTAGCAATGCTGAATTGGCGACTCTATTTGACAAACTCGGCGATCAGATATCACTCAAAAGCTTAATAAGCACAATGAGTACCTCTTGAACCATATCTTGTCAACCCTGAGAAGAGTGTATTTCCTTTATTTTTGGAGAGGCAATACAACTGTTGTTGGATTTGTTGTCCTAGGTTTCAATTTTGTATGTACTACGTACATTAAGGCTTGGGCACTTTTTTCATTATATGTACTACAATTTTACTTCTATATTTTTTTAAAAATTAGATTTGAAGTATGTACGTGTGGTTTAGTCTTCATTGGAGCCAGTGACGAAGCCAAGATTGTGGGTGAGGGAAGTTAAGAATTTCCAGTGTCCGATATTTTTCCAATTTTTAAACCCTTCAATAACAAAAAACGAGTCTCCTCCTGCTTGATTTTTAGTGTCCGGTTTAAAGAGATAACAAAACAAGCAATACGCAAAATCTTTTAAAATTTTGTATTCCAACCCGTCAGAATATTCTTGGAATCATGTTGAATTAAAATGACACCATGTTTTTCTAAATTGTGTTTGTGGAAAATTATTCTCAAATGGTTGACAAAGTTTTTTTTGTAGATATGCTCTTCAAACTTTGTCTCTATCCCTAGGATGGTAATCGAAATTTTTTTTTCTTAAGCAAGGATCGGATGGCAAATTTGCTAAATCTACCTCAATACTAGCTCGTTTAGAATTTGATTGTAGTTCAATTGAATCATTGTTCTCCATAATCTCATACAACTACAATTACATATTTTATACAATTAATATATGAAACGAAAATTATATATATTCCTAAACAATTAAATATAAAAACAATTATTAAAAAAAAAAAAAACCAATAAATTGAAAAGAACAATTCAAATATAAAAACTTAAATCTTAATCAATAGGAAAGCTTATTACATACCTGCAACTAAAAGGTTGGATTTTGTTTGGAAATTACTTTGAACGGTTGAATTTTGAACGAGAAAGGTATAGAAAAGTAGAAAATAAGACTTGCTTCAAGTTTAACCCATCATAGAAAATAACACGGCACACGACTGACGGTTGTATAGCTCTAAAGAACAATAGGGTTTTTTTGTTCCAAGTGATCTTATCCGTTATTTTTTTTTTTTTTAAAAAAAAAAAAAAAAAAAAAAAAAAAAAAAGAAGATTTGAACCGTCCAAAATTTTTTTTTATCTCTTTTAAGTTCTAAAGCCACACGCTGCGCACATGGTCACACGACTCACAAGTACTCCCACCGACGCACACTGCCACACACACTGATTAGTGATTATTATTATTAAAAAAAAAAAAAAGTGACTTTTTGCTTTGACAAGTCAGTTGTAGCTTTAGCTAGAGTTGTAGACTTTTTATTGTATTATTTTACAGTTGTAGTCTTGTAGATGTGATCTGATTTTTTTTTTTTTTAAAAAAAAAAAAAATGAAAAGAAACTGATGTCATACGAAATTAGGTGTAGTCTCAACTCTCAAGTACTTGTAGGCTTATCATGACTCTTGACTTTTTTAGCTTTTAAATAATTAAAAAAATGGTGCGTTTTTTAGAAAACTTTAAAAAGTTGCTCAACTTGTCATTGTCTTCAACATTCATCCCTTCTGCAGTTCCACCATTTATGTAAAGAAATATAGAGTTGAGTTATCTCAGTTATGAAAAAAAAAAAAAAAAAATTCACGGCAAGTAGTGGGCAAGTTTGTCTATTGATGAAATGCTGAGGAGGGCATTCTAGGGGACCAGGGCATAATTTTTTTTTTTTTTTTTTTTACCAAGAATAAAAATATTTTTTAGGAGGAGAGAGGAGGGCATTTGACCCGTCTCGACTCTCCCCCCCCCCCCCCGGAACGCGGCCCCGACCCCGACTCTGGCTCCTGGTTGGAGTGCTTTGCTTATAGTTGCAATGGATGCATGACATCTCAACTTTGTACTCCTACCCGTCTTAATAGCTTGTAATATTCCTAACCTTTTTAAGTGGTTTATGATATTTCAGCAAAGAAAAAAGAAGGTAAAATGTCTGTGTTTTAGCATCCGTGGAGTGTCTGTATCTACAGCCAATAGCTATGCTCTTTACTTTAAGTACTACTCAATTCTATCACATCTATGCCCATGTCAGCTTTTTTTTCTTTTTTTCTTTTTTTTTTTCTTTTTTTTTTTTGTTTGCTGATGGTACATATAGAATCTTTTATAATGTTCTGTTTGTTTCGACGTAAAATATTGTTCATTGTAAAATATTTTCAATGAAATAATAATTTTCCTGAAAATATTTTTCGGTGTTTGGTTTGAATGAAAAAATTACCAATAAAGAAAATTCACTGGTAATTCGACGCAAAGGCCAAGTTCCATCGTTGACCTGCAAATTCCAACCAATTTCGCCAGAATCTGGCACAGTGCAGCCAGATTTCGGCTACTATTGCCAAATTCAGGCAACAGGGCCAGAATCCAACGCAAATGGCCAGATTCAACCCACTTTCGTCGAAATCTTGTATAGTACTGCCGGATTCTAGCAATTGGTCAAAATCTGGCTATATTGGCCAGATTTCAACCAAAATCGCCAGAATTCGGCTACTATTGCCGGATTTTGGCGACAGTGGCTGGAATCCGGCAGCCAGTGTCCCCGGATTCCGGTGCTCGGATTCCAAAATCCGGAAACCTTCAACTCCAATTCGGGCCGCCAACAAACTCCAATCTCCGGCAGTAACGTATTCCCACGAATGTGCATGAAAGAATGAAGAGTTTAAATTCAAAAAAACGATTTTCGGTTTTTAAAACCGTAAATAGTTTTTCAAAAATTGAAAAGGCATTTTCGGTCAAACTGAAAATGATTTCTGTTGACCATCATTTTCGGTTGCACCAAACAATAGAAAATACTAAAAATATTTTCTAAAAAATATTTTACACTCAAACAAACAGAGTATAGGAGTTCAAATTTTCCTATGAAAGCAACCTTAATTAATATTTTTCGACTATCCCTAGTCATCGCGAATATATATATATATATATATATTATCAGCGACGACTAGTATCCCGTACGTATTAATCGACGACTTGCCGGTGTATGCAGATTTATCTGGTTGGCCTAACAGGGGTGTGAAGGCATGTCCTTACTGTATGCAATCGACACGCTCTAATATTTAAAGAACGGGAAGAAATTTTGCTATATGGGGCACATGAGATACTTGCCAACTGAACATATGTGATGGCTGAACAGAAGAACATTTGACGCTACTGAAGAATTTGAGGGCGCACCAAATGTGCCATGCGGAGACGAGATCCTCCAACAGTTGGACGGAATTGCATTTTGGGATGAGAACGCGGGTAAGAAGAAACGGAAGAAGCGGAAGACGAGTGCAGCCAGTTCCGATGATGTTACGTGGAAGAAGAAAAGTATTTTCTTTAGATTGCCGTATTGGAAAGATAATTTGCTCCGGCACAATCTTGATATCATGCACATAGAAAAAAATGTCATAGATAATATACTTGGCACTATTTTGAATATCAATGGGAAAACGAATGACAACCTGGTAGCTCGGCTGGACTTACAGGAAATGAGGTTGAGACTTAAGTTGCATCCATTCACAGCTGCAAATGGTAAGACGTATATGCCTGCTGCCTGTCGCACGATGTCTATGGAGGACAAAGAAAATTTTCTGAAGGTTCTTCGAAATGTGAAAGTCCCGGACGGATATGCTTCGAACATTTCACGGTGTGTTCGGCTCAAGGAACGTATAATTTCGGGGTTGAAGAGCCATGATAGCCACATACTGATGCAGCAACTTCTTCCAATTGCATTGCGCCAGTCACTGCCAGATAAAGTGGTTGAACCTCTTATGGAGATGTCTGCATTTTTCAGAGGAATATGTTCAACCAAGCTAACACAAGATGAGATGGACCGGCTGCAGGGTGACGTCTGTATCAATTTGTGCAAGTTGGAACAGGTATTTCCTCCAGAGTTTTTTACCAGCATGGTCCACTTGGTCGTGCATCTTGTGCGCCAGTGTAGACTCGGCGGACCTGTGCAGTATAAGTGGATGTACCCGGTAGAGAGGTAAAATTAAATAATATACATTAATTACTTTGATGTATTTGGTTGGACAAACTGATCATGTCATGATGTGCATGTGTGTCCACCAGGAGCCTTGGGGGTTTCAAGTCTAATGTGCCCAATAAAGCAGCCCCTGAGGGGTGCATTGCGGAGGGGTACATAGCGACAGAACTGGTGACATTCTGTTCGAGGTATCTGGATAACGCACCAACCATCCACAATAGACCTTAGAGAAATCCTGATGGTTCCAAGGGGGCGGGAACGCGAGTTAGCCTGAGCCAGTTGACAATGCACCAGATTCACCGTAATATTGTCTTTAACTCTGAGGAGTTCCTCCAATTGCGGATGTGACGACCCATCTTTTTTCTTTTTTTTGTATAAAATATTTATAAAACATAAAAGGGTCATCACAGTGGCACCACTACGTGTCGCTCAGCCAACATACATACATGCTCCATATCATGTACCTGATATTCAGAGTAATATCTAACAGTGGAATAATCATAACGTTACATCTCATAATGGAAAGCACATCTAAATATACATGGGGTCCATACAAAAGAGCCATATATTTGTCTAACAGTTTAAGGCTTACAGTTATCCACTAATACAAAAGAATGGCTACACAAAAGAATATGTGACACCTACGTCACTAGCCATATACAAAATACCCCAAAAGAGTGAACTCCATAGTGTGCTTCAATCGTAATATCCCAAATACGCAGCTACGGGATCCTCCTCTAAGTCAGGTGTACTTGCAGTCAAATGGACATCATCTATACGGTTGTGGGGGTTTGCCACATCCGTATAGGTGAAATGATGAGTTCACCACCTCAGTGATATTAAACTAACTGAATTTTCGCAAAGAACCAACTTTTTCTTTTTAGTCTCGTGTACACTATAACAGCTACCAATTTATAAAATTTTGTTTAAAAACTCCCATAGCTGATATAGCAAACACCGACTATCAGAAAACATTTAAAATATACTATGTAGTTGGACCCATACATAGAAGTTTCATTGGCTTGGAAACAACCACGTATAAATCCACCTACAATAATACTTTTATGTTGGGAGCTCAAATGCACATAGGCCTAACGTTATTAACTGTGATAACACTGTGCCTCAGGGCATTACAACTTCATGCCGAGCACATAGTTGTCCAGGCGGTTACTAAAGTAAGACTCTGATATCCAAGCACTTCTTACTGATGTGCTACGACAATCCATCTACCTACTCTCAAGCCACACCGATATCGCAACCAATAGCGTCAAAACCAAGCACACTAAGCTTAAAACATGCCATCTCGCTCTTTAGTACAAGCTTACTATCATTTTCCGAACATGGTTAACATGGAATCCTAGGGCATTACAACTTCATGTCGACCACGTAGTTGTCCATGCGGTTACTAGAGTAAAACTCGGGTATCCAAGCACTTCTTATTAACGTGCCACAACAATTCATCTACCTACTCCTAGGACGCTATATTACTCATACCGAATCATGACAATATTCTTGTTCGTCCAAGCTCAATGTTCTAAAATCATGCAACTAGACGATAGCAGTATACATAAGCTCTTTTGCCATTAAAACTCTTAGGCATACTATTACGTCTAGCATAAAACTACAATGTTCTATATCATGGAAACATCACATAATTTAAACAATGATATGCATGCTAATGATGGTCTTTTCATTCCTTGTGAGGTTTACCCTCTCTTTCATTCCTTTAAAACTTTCCATTCCTTTCATCTTTATGAGGTTTACCCTCCCTTTCATTCCTTATATGCTCATGCTTTATGCTTTACAATTCAAACTCTATTATCCTATTCTTTACAAATCATACTTTCTTTAAATACGATAAATCAATCGACATGTATTTTTATCATTTTACTATGCATAATTTAAATCTCAATCGCAGCTCACATTCAAATACTTTTAAACAATTCTACACATTTCATTCATACATCATATCATAACATCATTGATATCACTTGAACATAATTGAAACTACTTGAATCATCCAAAACAGATATACTCAACATACAGTTGGTTCGAATTTATAAAACATATATATATTTTGCGATTCTAATAAACATAAAAATAATAGTTTCTCAGTGAGTAAAATATCACCTGACTGCTTGCACACCAACACTAATAAGTCCTAGGCTCAATCCACAAAGTGCCGCTGTACATAACATATTGCATCAATTTAGTTTCCATCCAATAATTACACTAATTTTCACTTTGAATCGCTCAATGACTATTTTACCCATCAATTGCCTAAGCTCATACCTAATAATAGTTCTAGGCTTATCAATAAAATCCTCAATTTATACAAATTACTAACATTAAAACCTAACCCTACAAATATTTATTTATTTTATAAAACTCATGGTTAATTTAGGGTTAATCATCACTATCACCACAATTAGCCCATAAATTAACAACCTAATTTTTAAATAATTAAAAACCTCAAATTAATTTCATCCATTAAATTAGGGTTTACCCAAACTCAACCCCAATAACAATATTTATTAACACAATGGCATTTACTAAATGTTAATCCCCTAAAATCCTACAAATATCAAATACTCAAAAATTAGGGCTTGAGGAAAAACTTACCCAAGTTCTCCAAACTTCAACCCAAAGTTTGGATAGCCTCAAGTAAGCTCCAATAAGCTCAAATACCTAAAGAATATGGAGGATTAAACTCATATTTAGGATTTTACCCAAAAATCACAAAATCATGAGTTTGGTGTTTTACCTTAAAATAATCGGTAGGAACGTAGATCCGAGTGCAAGGATCACGTTTCCGAAAACAGATTGTAGATCCGACCGTTGGATCTTCGTAGATCGCAAATTTTCCACTTCTTCCCTCCCTTTTCTTCTTTCTTTTTTTTTTTCTTCCCTTTTCTTCCTTTCTCTTCCTCTGCCGAGACCGGTTGCCTCTCCCATTTCTCCCTTTAAGTGAGGCGCATGTGCGCCTCACGTTCTGCTTTTCCCTTCTTTTTTTTTTTCTTTTTTTTTTCTTCTTCTTTTCTTCTTCTTTTTTTTTTTTTATTTTAAAAAAAAATAAAATAAAATAAGCTGAAGGGCCAGGCCCTTCAGCATACGAAATGGCCGAATGGCCATTTCGTGATTTGGCCGTACGGCCTTTCACTTGAAAGGCCGTGCGGATATATATATATATATATATATATATATATATATATATATATATATATATATATATATATATATATATATATATATATATATATATATATATATTATTTTAATTAACTAATTGTTTTACTTTTTTTATTATTATTATTTCTTATTTCTTTGTAATTCCTAATTCTTTTAGACCTTTAAGATGTTCTCTTGCATTTTATTTTCTTGGCTATAATTACTAGTCTATAGGATCAAAATGAAACATTTTGTTTTGTTTTACCACACCAAGTAGACCTATTTTTTATTTTTATCCAATAAACCCATTAAATATTTTCTAGGACATCACAGCGGATGTAAGCAGTGTTTACATATTTAACAGTATTCAAATAAAATATGTACAAGTATTGTATCCGCTGAATGCAGGATGCACAAAGATGCGCTTAGGCGATCATGCACTAAGGGTCGCATCACGGACACTCTTATTGAAGCCCAACATTATGAGTAGTTCTACGAATGGTACCGTGCATATGTAAGGAAATAGTGGTATTTTCATATATAAAATTTCTGCGTGTTCAGTGTAATTTTAAGATTATGTGCGCAATATGCCGTAATTAACCAATGTTGTCTTTAATATTTAAAATTATAACATAAATCGGATGGCCTGGACGATCAACGTAGGGAGGAATTGGGCCACAAATTGGTTATGCGTTGTAGAGGGCTGATGGAGACAGCATTCAAGTATAACAGGTACGTTGTAAATAGAAAACTATTTCGCACGCTTACCCATGATGTGGAAAGGAGGACTCAGAACAGCGGCATATGTGTGCCAACCGTTGAAGGCGAAACGTATTACGGGCAATTAACCGATATAATTGAGGTCGAGTACTATGACAGGACTACGTGTGTGCTCTTCAAGTGCAATTGGGCGAACCCGACGATGAACAGAGGATTCAGAATAGGCGATTATGGCCTAGTGTTTGTCAACTTCAGTCACCTCGTTCACGGGGGAGAACTGATTATTGACGAGCCTTACGTACTTACATATCAAGTAGATTAAGTATTTTACGTCGAAGATGGAAGGAACTCAAATTGGGTATGTGCTGTGAGGACTAAACCGCGTAACGTGTACGCCGTTAGTTAGGGAGAAGGGAGTAATGATGCAGGTACAACCTATCACGAGTGCGTACCGCTCGTACTACCCACTGCTGACCTATATGATATGAATGATGAATTCGAGCACAACAGGCCCAACATTGATCTGATTGAAGCTCCCGTTATACAATGATTGCTATATTCATTGTTGGTACAATTCGCTTTAACTCAATATTCTTTTTTAATTTGTAACATATAGTAATTAATAAATATGATCATTGTATAATTTGCATAAATCTCATTGTATAATTTGAATGTTCATTAGTAATATATAAAATACAAATTTTAATGGATTTGTCTACATTTATTCGCAGGTATCGATGGACTAGAGACCCTCTCCTTGTGCACAGCGGGCACCACGCCTACCCGTGCCTCCCATGACCACGCCCACAGCTCCGGCACCACTATATACTGTGGCGTGGCCACACCACCCAGATGCCACTTATAGACCATTGATGCTGGGTACGGTGGGCGCGACCACGTCAGATCACTGCAAACCAGCACATCTGGATATTTTTCTTCTTCATATTCGGTGCCACCGACATTCTCACAGATGGGGATCACCGCACCAGGTGAGGTGACTCGATGGTGGGTGCAAAAAGGTCATGATGGGATGAGCCTACATGGTTATATGCCGTACTTTCCGTACACTTATACTGGACCTACGCCATGTGGATCTGATAGTGAGACAGAGTGGTAGGTTTTCGCTGCCACAGACAGGGGAGATGCAGATGCCAGCTCCTGGGGTTGAGACAGATGTCGGCTGCGGGGTTGAGACAGATGCCAGCACTGGCAGAGAGCCAGGGCCCGGCACCTGGGTATTTTGGCCAAGTGCCGCTTTCTGGGGAGAGTCAGGTGCCGCTTTCTGGTGAGAGTTAGATGCCAGATTTGGGGGAGAGCCAGATGCCCCATGAGGAGGACGTTGCGATGTTGCGTTCCGATTAGTTGGCCCACGGTAGCCCCCAGGAGGGGCTTTTAGATGACGATCAGCAGCCTCCCCCGGGGGAAGGGGCTAGCGAGGAGCATGTCGGCGACCCAATGACCCAGCGCATACAGACTGACCAGATTCGGTTGATGGGTAAGTACATATTTTTACATCATTAATATTAATTATTAAGTTACCAATAATTAATATTAAGTTCGAGAAAAATATAAATTGAATTTTAAAGTTATTAATATAATTCATTTTTTTAGTGTTAAACAATTAAATGTTTTATATTTTATTGATTAGGGTACAACACAGACGGGAGCATCTATTATGAGGTGATTAGGGACCCAGAGAGGAACTGGGTGCTCCCGAGGGGCAAGAAGATTGTATTGCAGTACAACGCTGCAACACAACCCGTAGGACGAGCATGCAATCGTTTTAGGCGTGCTACGGGCATGCTTATCAGGAGCGGGTCCTACATACATATGCGGGACGAATGTGCGAAGGTAGATAAGCACATTAAGGAGACTATGTGGGACGCGCTGATGGTATGTTTATGGAATTAATTTATTTATTTATTTAAATTAAACTTAAGATTAAGTTTTTGTTGAACTGATAAGTTTAATGCTTAAATTGAATGTGCAGGATGAGTTTTATCTACCTGTATCCGTAGACGAGCACAAGGCAAAACTCGAAGCGTGGTCTGATATTGGCCGTAAACATCGCTCGTGGAAGTCGAAGTTTAGAACCAAGCTAGCTATTCGAGACGGTGACACGCCCGAGATTATACGTGCGAGAGTGCCGGAGAGAGTTTATGAGAAGTATGACACAACATATGTGGAGTACCTGCTGAGAGATTGGTGCACTAAGCAAAAAAAGGTATGTAGGTCTTTGATTGTATTACTAACATTGTTGTGTATTTTTAATAACAATTTATTTAATTTTATTAGTACTTTAAGTGTGTCAACGCTTACATTTTTATGAAATGTTCAATGCGTAGGTGACGTGTGAACGGATGAAGCGGCTGCGGGAGCAGAATGACCTCCACCATTGTATGGGATCCAAAAGTTTTGCTAGATTTAATCGCGATGAGGTATGAACAAATATATGTATATGTTTTTCATATTTGCTCACCATTGTTTTTTTTTATTATTTTTTTTATTTTTTATTTTTACATTAAATGAATATGGAGACTTTGTTATATATTTAAACTGGATGGCGACAGGCATCTACATCTGGTACGCCCCCCACTCGCGCCGAGTCGTTCGTGAAGACGCACACAAGGAAGGACGGCACGTACCTGAATGATCGTACACGGGTCTTATGTGTATGCTACTGATCTATTTTAATAATATTTATAAGTTATGCGTGTCCAAAAGTATGTATTGAATACATGTGTATTTTATGTTGACGACGTATAGGAGAGAATGACGCAGAATTTGTCTTGTGATCCTGCTGCCACGCATTGCGTCTCAAAAGATACGGTGCGTTAAGCACCGAACGACGTGTACGAACAAGCGTTGGGGAGGCCTAAGTATGCGGGGAGGGTTCGGCAGGTTGGCCCGAACGTTACCCCTGTTCGTGGGACGTGTTTCTCGTACAGGGCTAGCTCACAAGGGGGACCATCTGAGAGCACATCTCGGGATTGGGCCGAACATGCCCGGCAGATGGCGGAAATGCAAGCAATGCTACGTGCTGAGCGAGAGAGGAATGACGACTTGGAGCAACGCATGCGACAATTCGAGGCCTTCATGACCTCTATGGGATTATCACATGTATGCCCTGGTACTCAGCAGTCTTCACCTGCACATGTAGGTAGTACGTCGTCTGTTAGTAATGCATCTGCAGGTATGATTCATATTGTGTAAATTGATTATTTTTAATTTGATTTCATTACTTGTTTAAATTTGCATATAATTTTATATTCTTTAATTGTTTTAATTACTTGCAGGTAATGCGTCAACGATTGGTCCGTTGTTGCCTATTGGATGACAACTGAGCCAACACTCTCCTGTCGGGACACCATCGCCCGCTACACCATCTCTTGCGCAGCAATCACCGATTGTTGAGAACACGCTTGGGACGGTACCTCGTGCTTCGCAGGGACGCCCTTTAGATTTGCAGATATTTTGTGTAATTATTTTTTGTTAGTAACAAACACATTCATTAGTATATGGTATTCAAATTTGTAGATATTGTTGTATTGATTTGTGTAGTTAACAAACACATTATTAATTATTGATTTGGTGATATTTTTTTGTAAAATAGATTTTGTGATATTTTTGGCTGAAAATAATAAATTAAAAAAAAATTACCAAAAAAAAAAATTAAAAAGAGAAATTAAATTAAAAAAAATTTTAAAAAATAAAATTAAAGTAAAAATAAAATTAAAAAATTTGCCACGTGTGTGACTGTACACGCGGTTGGCTGTGAGCCGCGTGTACTGTGATGCATGTGGCCATTGTGCCACGTGGCTGACAGTCAAACACGTGTACTGTATGACACGTGGCACAATGACCATGTGTATTTACTGTACACGCAACGAATTGCACAATGAGCAACAACCGAATCAACCAGGCCTTGCACACGTGGCTATGCGCACGTGTCAAACTATTTGCCACGTGTATCGACTCCGTACACGTGGCTAAATGCAAGTGGCAAAATGCAAATTTTTTTGTAGTGAGAATACAAAATCTGCAAGAGCAAGATTAATGTTGCTGACTCTTTCACCAGCCCTGAAATCTTCAAGCTTCAACCCCCACAATGCAAGTCCCAACAAAACTTTCCAATCTGGTTTCCTTCGAACATAGTTATAAACAACTAAGTACAGAAATTTCCTACAAATTGGCTTGTAGGAAATTTCTTACAACTCACATATAAGAGTGAGATGTGTCCCTTGAAATTTCTATCCATTAACTAAATAACTATTTGGGAAAACAAAGTATTTAGAAGACGAAATAAATCAATATATTCTAGGAAAGATAGACAAGCCATAAATGTGAAATTGTAATAGTCAACAAAACTTACAAAGATGGAATTGAAGGGAAAGAATAAATGCAGTAGCCATAAAAGTGAGACCATTTCTTATTTGGACAGTACTTTTTCTTTTAATAGTCGATAGTTTTTGTATCCTCAAATCTGTCTACATTACTTGAGAGCTGGAGAGAATGAAACTGTATAAATCATGTCATGTTTGCCAAAAGCTTACTCTATCCTTCTTCATTAATAGCCGTACTAGCAATCACTACAAGAAATTTGATATGTAGTGATGACCAAAAGTCATCGCTAGAAGTCTAAAAGTCGTTGCTAATAACTTTTAGCAACGATCGGTCGTCACAATTACTCTATTGAGAAAGCTTATCAGCAACGACTTTAGTGTCGTTCATTGATAATGACATATCAAAGACAACAAATTGTTTGAAGTTGTTGTATGTAGTATCAAAACATAAACCGACATGAATAAGATGTCGTCACTGATAAGTCATCAGAATGTCATCGCTGTTAATAATGACTTAATAGCGATGACCATGTATTTTTTTTTTTTAAAAAAAAAAAAGATAATAATCTTTGGATTTTATAATGAGTACTTCAACTATTGCAATAAGAACCACAACTCGACATTATTCTTGGCAACATCCATATTAAAGTTTCAGAACAAGTCATCTTTCTTAAATAGCATACAAATTCACAACCTGAAACGCAAGAGAACAAGAGTTTAAACAATAATTTCATTACACTTTGAATCGATGTTTAATTTACAGCGAAAAAGGAAAAAGTAAATTACAATTCCATCTATGCAATTTCAGTAGACATTGCGAGTGATCAACCCTCAAGGTTGAAATAGGAAAAAAGAAAAACAGTGCTGAAAATGATGTTCCCACTTTGTTTTTACAACCCACTTTGTTTTTTACAAGGGTTCAATGATCATGCTATCGGAGAGACTCAACTACGGCTCATGTGCTCTTGTCCAACTAGGGTCTTAATTACCTTAAAGATATAAAAGCGAAAATTCTTGGAAGTCCATAACTGCAGCCAAGATGTAATAATTACCAAGTATAGAGATTAATTTTCAAATTGTACCATAAATAACTAACAAATGTTGTACCTCAACTGTTACTGCATCAAAGGAGAAAGTACTAGTAGTAGAAGCGCATAAGTGTGGAAGCTTATCATAACTCCTGTTGCCCGTTGGGAATAAATTAATCTCATCATGGTCTCACTCAAGAAATTTCATTCAAATAAGCAGCTAAATGGATAACAACGATATCAATCAAAATCGACTTTAACGAATGAGACAAATCCCAGCCAAGATATTAGGGAGTTTGATACATTAGCAATATTCTTTCTCTATAACTAGGTAGAGTTCTACAATAACTCAACGACAAAAACCCCTATAAAATGGCCATGCACATAGCATTAGATAAAGGGACACTTCGTCTCCTAAAAACTCTAGCTTATTGCTTTATTTTCAATTTAAATCAGAATGCTAACTTAAGCATTAGAATATCCTCGGTCTTTGGACTGCCAAATCCTTGACGTAGCCCATCGCCGATAAAGCCATGACAAAAACGGCATCAACAACGCCAAACATGCGGCCAAGTTGACGTGGCACTAACGAACATTGCAAATTGGCCGGAAATTCAACAGAATGATCTATACGATTGGGTTTTCTTTTCTTCCATAATTCATATGGAGTTTCTTTTGGGGTATTCTGTTTAATATATAACACACAAAAAGTATTTCTTTTCTTCCTACTTGCTTTCACTATAGTGTCAAGTGCGTCATCAAGGCACCACTAGCACCCTACAGCCCACTGCCACATGCGCGGTGCTTCGCTCCGTACTAAAGTATACACGTAAGTGTATACATCCAAGCATTACTTTAAATGCTTAAAGTGTATTCGGTCTTATAAATGCAAACTACACTCTCTTTTTACAATGTGAGACTATCTTCATTTAATGCTATTTAATACTTTCCTTTTAAAACATTCCCAACACACAAAATAAATATATATACATTAATTTTGAAAATGCTTTAACAATATATATATATATATATATATATGGGAATGATTTTCACTTCTGTTTATGTGGTAGTTCAGCTACTTAACTCATCTGCAAAAGGGTTTCTTTTGGACCAAAATTTCTCTGTTTGGTTACAAGAAAATGTGAGAAAGAAAAGGAAAATTAATGATTTTGCCATGGTGTCAGAGTTTTTATCATTTGGGACGTGAGAAATTGAAACCTGTAATTCCTTGCGAGGTTTAATTTGTACACTTGGGCAATTTTGTTTGAAAATTTTTGGGTTGTTCTTTCTTTTTCTTGATAGCCAATTCGAATGATTATGGAAGTTTTTTTTTTTTAGACGGTATTGTTGGAAATCCTACGTTTCCTTGAATCTGTTCTCATTTGTGAATGCCCTGAGTCTGAAAAAAAAAAAAAAAACAACAACAACATTCAAGCCCTAAAGGAGGTTGGGCCTAAGTATGGGGTGGTGGGCTGGATTACGGTTCAAATCCCCGTGGCTGTGTTGAGTTTATTGTAAAGCAAGAAAAAAAAGAGAGGAAGAAAAAGCGGAACAAAGAAGCAATTACTGAAACTTGGCAGCGTAATTGTGTGGTTGTTTTGGCTCTTCAACTGCTAAATTAGGAACCTAGCTAGCTCAAAATTTATTTTTCACTCTTTTCTGTGATAAGAAGCAGCATTCTGTTTAAGATTGCAACCAGGTTTATACTTAGATCCTGGCTTGAGGTTTGAATTCTTATTTTGCTCTTATATACTAGATTTTTTTATGAAAACTTTGGGGTTTGTGAATATAGCAACCCAGAGAAAAGTGTTAACCATATTTACGCTATCACTCCAAAAGAATTAGTCAATTTAAAGCTTCTCTAAAATTTCTTATAAAGCTCAATTTCTTTTTTTCTTTTTTTAAGGGGGAAAAAAAAAAAAAAAAAGAAATCCCCTTAAAAAGAAAAAAAGAAGCAGCATTTTTCATAGTTTTTCCCTCCCACATCAAGTTTTTCAATTCCGCCCTTGATGGGAGGTGAATTATGGGATACGATTCAATGTCTTGACCTTTGTTATGATAGTATGCATATTAAATCACCACTTATTTATAAAACTTTAGTTGATAAAAAAAATTATAAATTTAATCATTTAATTAATAGTCGAATAGAAACAACAAAAAGAATAATGTTAATTAGGATATAGTACTCATAACTAACAGTGCATAGAAACCTAATTGCTCTAATACAGACTCTAGGGATGTTAAAACAATAGTAGTTTGGCGTACATAAGTGTCACACTTATTAGTTCAGAAGCACATATCAAAAAGGGGTGCTAATTCAAAGGCCCAATTAAGGAAGTTCACACAAGTGAAACCCAGGACCATTATTCCAACAACAGTTGCAGTACCTTTCCAAATATCTTTGAAATACACACTTATCAGGGATGCCACAAGAAGGTTCCAAGAGTTATCACAATGCACATTAAGCAGTTGATAGAGTTCATGTTAACAAGATTCACGTTCAACAATCTGATGGCCAAGTTTGTTGATTAGAGCAGTCTTTGCTTTGTTGCTACCGCACCCGTTGACAATCACCTTTTTTAAACGAGCAAATACATGTCTTCTTTAAAGGTGATAAGATAATCCAATGGCAAAACGTAATTGCAGCAAACGGTACTATTTCCTCCCCCATAAATGATTGTTGTACAATCGTAGACACAACTTCCGTTTAACTTTGTTTATGTGGCAGTTTTTTTCTTTTTTTCATTTTTTTTTCATATTTGTATACTTAACAATCTCCTACTCACGTGTGAATCCATCACCAAATTTCTATACTCTCCTCAAATGGAAGCTTATTTTTTTTCTTTTTTTTTTCATTTTTAATTTTTTTTTTTTTTTTTTTTATCAATCATATGTCACTTGGTAGTTGTGGGCTATGTGGGTTTGTCTACGGTGCTACGCCATGCATCTTTGCCCTTAATCCAGGGACTCTAGTTTGTGCCTGTGCCATGAACCTCTACCCAGCCCCTTACTTCAAGGACTCTTGTCCATGTTTAGAACTTGCAGCTTTTTTTAGGAACCCTTGTACAAGCCCATGCCATGAACCTTACTCGAAGAACCTTCAGCCATGCTCGCACCTTTGCACCTGCTCTATGGACATTTGTTCCTGCCTGAGCCACTCCATCATACTGCATACCGTCATCGCCTCTGACTCTGACACTACTTGTTAAGGAGATTAATATAATGGGGAGCCTTTTAATGAGCCCATAATATTGGATGTTGAGACATACACCACTCAACCCAAAAGCTTAAGCATATAGGTTTGTGATCAACTATGCTATATTAATTTCTTACACTTATGATATCTTTCCAACGTGGGAATTAAACATTTTTACACCTACATGTGAATACTCAAAAAATAGTTCCTGGCTACTGATTGTTTTTATTTTTTTCTTTCGTTTGAGCATAGGCTATTGGTGGTTGCTTTCTGAACCAACAAGCTGCTGTAAAGATTAGAATAATCTGTGTACCCTAAGCTAAGATTGTTCTGCTTCTACTTAATGTTATAAATTATATTTTAATTCTATGAGTATCTCAATATATATACTTACGTGTCAGTCTCAATAACCGTTAAATAAAAATATTATTTCCAACGTTAGTCTTTCCTAAGCTACAAGATACTAGATTTTGCTTTTTGTAACAAGATCTTAATGCTACAATTAAGAAACATTGCTAAACAAAGCTTTACACGGCATACTTTTTTATTCGTCTCTTTTACTCTTGTTTCTTTCTTGTTCTGCAAAAGCACGATGTATTATGTACTTCTTATTACCTCCAAACCAAGTCATGCATCCTCAATAGAGGAATGAAATCGTCTATGAATTTGTTTTACCAAATAGCCAAGGTAAAATTACTACGGCATACTTTTTTATTCGTCTCTTTTACTTTTCTTTCTTTCTTGTTCTGCAAAAGCACGATGTATTATGTACTTCTTATTACCTCCAAACCAAGTCATGCATCCTCAATAGAGGAATGAAATCGTCTATGAATTTGTTTTACCAAATAGCCAAGGAAAAATTACTACGGCATACTTTTTTATTCGTCTCTTTTACTTTTCTTTCTTTCTCGTTCTGCAAAAGCACGATGTACTATGTACTTCTTATTACCTCCAAACAACGTCATGCATTCTCAATAGATGAATGAAATCGTCTATGAATTTGTTTTACCAAATAGCCAAGGTAAAATTACTAGTTTATATATATATATATATATATATTATTCATTGCGGGGAAAATGAGAGATAAAATTAGTAGTTCGTTTTTGAAATTAGGATGAAGATGCTTCAAATTAAGAAATAAAAAATTTTAAAACCAATCTGATGAAATGCTTTTGTAAAATATTTTTCATGCCCAAATTAATAGAAAGTGAGTCTTACATATATACCTACGTAGCCCAACGACGTAGGTACGTACATGCATGTGTTGAATTCAAAAAAAAAACGTAGGTACTTGTGTCGTTGATGATTGTATTAAGGCCAGGGAAGGGTTATGATTAATCGATCCAATACTAAATCTTTCAAGGAATGAGATTATGGAGGCTAGCTTATGAGATTGACGTAAAACATGTAGTGGTTTTCATACAATATTTTAGCCTAAATTTAAAGATCGACCAACTAAACAAAAAGAAAAAGCCTCCATAAACTTTAATGGTCTATATGATACTAGAACAATTAAAAATTTAAATCTCGATAAACTTCGTTCATGTCAAATTTCGAGAAGGCAATATGGTAGACCTGATTTTCTTATTGAAAAAGATGATACTATATGTTTTTGTGTTTTTTCACCCCGAAGAAACAGAAATAGATAGAGAGTGATGATCAGAACATAAGATTATTTGCTAATTTACTATATATGTAATGTATATTTATAAATCTTTCATCAACTCTGATTTTTACTGTTGGGATATTAAATTCTAGCTTTGAAATCTTTTATGATTATGTGAAAATGACGATATTTAAAGAATAACGAGTTATGTGCTTGTTATTTTTGAGACAGAGAGAGCGTTTGTGACTTGTGAGAATGACAATATTAAATTCTATATTGAAAATTTTGTGAGAATGACAATATTGAACGCATAACGTGTTCTGTACTTGTTATTTTTAAGAAAGAGTTTGCGAATTGTGAGAATAACGTATTAAATTCTAGCTTTAAAATGTTTTTAATTTTGTAAGAATAACGCGCGATATTGGAAGCATAACGTGTTCTGTGCTTGTTATTTTCTAGAGAGAGTTTGTCAATTGTGAGAATGACGATATTAAAAGCATAATGTGTTCTGTGCTTGTCAATGAAAGAGAGAGAGAGAGAGAGAGAGAGATTGCGAATTGCGAGAATAATGACATTGAAAGCATATTATGTGATGTGCTTGTTATTTTTGAAAGAGAGATAAAGAGTAACAATATTAAATTCTAACTTTGAAATGTTTTTGATTTTGTGAAAATGATGATATTGAAAGCATAATGTGTTATAAGTTTGTTATTTTTTAAAAAGCGATTGTGAATTGTGAGAATGCTGATATTAAATTCTGGATTTAAAATTATTTTTATTTTGTGAGAATGATAATACTGGAAGCATAAAGTGTTTTATGATTGTTAATTTTTAGAAAGAGTTTGTCAATTGTAAGAATGATGATATTAAATTATAGCTTTGAAATGCTTTTGATTTTTTGAGAATGGCGATATTGGAAACATAAGGTATTCTGTGCTTGTTATTTTTGAGAGAGATGTAGAGTTTGTGAACTGTGAGAATGACAATATTGAAAGCATAACATGTTCTGTGCTTGTTATTTTTTAGAAAGAGAAAGTTTGTGAATTGTGAGAATGACCATATTAAATTCTAGCTTGAAAATATTTTAGATTTAGTGAGAATGACGATATTGAAAGCATAACGTATTCTATGGTTGTTATTTTTTAGAGAGAGAAAGAGTTTGTGAATTGTGAGAATGACGATATTAAATTGTAGTTTTAAAATGTTTTTGATTTTGTAAGAATGACGATATTGAAAGTATAACGTGTTATGTGGTTGTTATTTTTGAGAGAGAAAGAGTTTGTGAATTGTCAGAATGACGATATTAAATTATAACTTTGAAATGTTTTTGATTTTGTAAGAATGACGATACTGAAAGCATAATGTATTTTGTACTTATTATTTTTGAGAGAGAGAGAGAGATTGTGAAATGTGAAAATGACGATATTAAATTCTAGCTTTGAAATGTTTTATTTTGTGATCGAGAATGACGATTTTGAAAACATAACGTGTTCTGCACTTATTATATTTTAGAAAGAGATTGTGAATTGTGAGAATGACAATATTGGAAGCATAACATATTTTGTGATTGTTATTTTTTAGAGAGATATAGAGTTTGTGAATAGTGAGAATGACAATATTGAAAGCATAATGTGTTCTATGCTTGGTATTTTTTAGAGAGAGAAAGAGAGAGTTTGTGAATTTTGAGAATGACCCTATTAAATTCCAGCTTTGAAATGTTTTTTATTTTGTGAGAATGACGATATTCGAAGCATAACGTGTTCTATGCTTGTTATTTTTTAGAGAGAGAGAGTTTGTAAATTGTGAGAATGACGATATTGAAAGCAAAACGTGTTTTGTGCTTATTATCTTTTAGAGAGAAAAGAGTTTGTGAATTGTGAGATTGACGTACGTTATTAAATTCTAGCTTTGAAATGTTTTTGATTTTGTAAGAATGACGATATTGAAAGCATAATATGTTTTGTACTTGTTATTTTTTAGAGAGAGAGAGAGAGAGAGAGATTGTGAATTGTGAGAATGACGATATTAAATTCTAGTTTTGAAATGTTTTTGATTTTGTGAAAATAACTATATTGAAAGCATAACGTGTTCTGTGCTTGTGATTTTTTAGAAAAAGTTTGTAAATTTTGGGAATGGCGTTATTAAATTCTAGCTTTGAAATGTTTTTGATTTTATGAGAATAACGATATTAGAAGCATAACGTATTATATGCTGGTTATTTTTGAGAAAGAGGTAGATTTTATGAACTGTGAGAATGACAATATTAAAAGCATAATGTGTTCTGTACTTGGTATTTTTGAGAGAGAGAGAGAGAGAGTTTGTGAATTGTGAGAATAACCATTTTAGATTCTAGTTTGGAAATATTTTTGATTTTGTGAGAATGACGAAATTGAAAGCATAACGTGTTTTGTACTTGTTATTTTTTTTAGAGGGAAAGAGTTTGTGAATTGTGAGAATGACGATATTAAATTCTAGCTTTGAAATGTTTTTGATTTTGTGAGAATGACGATATTGAAAGCATAATGTGTTTTGTGCTTGTTATTTTTGAGAGAGAGAGAGAGAGATTGTGAATTGTGACAATGACAATATTAAATTGTAGCTTTGAAATGTTTTTGATTTTTTTAGAATAACAATATTGAAACTTGCTCTGCGCTTGTTATTTTTTAGAAAGAGTTAGTGAATTGTGAGAATGACGATATAAATCTTAGCTTTGAATTTTTTTTATTATGTGAGAATGACAATACTAGAAGTATAACGTGTTCTATGCTTGTTCTTTTTTAGAGAGAGATTGTGAATTGTGAGAATGAATATATTAAATTCTAGCTTTAAAATGTTTTTAATTTTGTGATAATGACAACATTGAAAGTGTAAAGTGTAGTTATGTGCTTGTTATTTTAAGAGAGAGCACTATAAATAGGAGCTACCAGGGAAAGTGAGGGGACATTGCAGAATTATAGGAAGAAAGTGAGAGATTTGATTTCAGCTTGGCATTTAAGAGGAGCTCCGATCCAAGATAGAGTATAAGCATTCTTTAAAGCAACATTCTCAGGTTCTTTCCTCCTTCGTTTCACTTATTTGTTATTGTTATTCTTATTATTACTATTATTATTATTATTTTGAAAAACTCTTTATTTTGTTATTGATCATAATGTTTACTGAATTGATTTTAGGTACAAGTACAAGTATTAACTTAATTTAGACTTTGATGTAGGTGCCAATTTAGTACGACAGTACTTTCAATTTGAACGATTTTTTTTTTTTAAAAAAAAAATAATAATAAATTAAAAGCATAATTTGAACGATTTAGTCCAAACATACTGCACTGATGACAAATAAAAGTGAGTTAATTTTTTGTTAATTAAATTTAATCAATGTTTTATTGAGTATCCGGCCATCATAATTTATTTTAAATAAGTAATAGCACAATATATGGTCCATGGATCCTTCTGTCTATGGATACCAAAATATTACTAAATTAAGACGAAATGGACAGAACAAGCTACGAGTGACAAAAAATATATCTTGAAAAAAATTGAAATTATAATGGGATGACTTAGGGTATGTTTGGATTTGCGATTTTTAAAAATATATCTAAGCGTTTAGTAAAATTATAGTCTGACTTTTAAAATCACAGTTTAATCTTTAAAATTTTGCATTTTTTAAAACACACTCTCTTGTCTGTAATTTGAAAACACATAATTTTCTATCTTTCCAAATTGCAAATTTTAAAAACACACTCTTAAACAATATATTTTCTTCGATTTAGTTTTAAATCACATTTTAGTCTTCAAAATCACATAATTGCCAACACTCTTTTACATGTACCTCCGGAAGTTGCAACTTAATTATGATAGTGGCATGATCAACCTAGTAAGTAATTGAGGAGAGAAGGGTTGTAAGCCACACTATATGGGTAGATAATACCCTTATTCTGCATTCGCACTTTGTGCAAGGTGGATTTTAGTAACTGCTTGCTCTTCCAGGGCAGGTGAAATCCGTCTTTAAGTGCACACGGGTAGTCTTTTTTTTTTTTTTTTTTTTTATAACAAACCACTTGTGTGGTCGTCTTTGAATTTTGGGTTTTTTTGTTTTTGTTTTTAAAACTATAAACTTAATTTATATGGCCTTTTTTTTTTTTTTTTTAGATCGGCTTAATCCCATTTTAAGATGAGATTTTTTAGATTATCTTTATCCAATTTTTATATCGCCATTTCCCTAGAAGAAACAGCTTCATTTTATAAGAAATAAATTTATGTCCGCCTCCCCCTACCCATATTCCACCATCTACTCAGATATGTACAGATTATGAATAGGCATTCATTAGCCCGGAATTAGCTATATTGCCAATGATTGTTGCTTATTTGTCACCAGGAAAAGAAACTTGAGGAATCGAAAAGATCATGGCCTACCCCCCGGCTGGTGAAGATATTATCATTAACATCATTCCACGAGACCAAACCCTAACTGACATTTCATCGGAACTGCCCGATGCAGATTGGCCAGAATGCTGTATCTACAGGGTTCCCAAGCTACTGCGCAAGGTAAATGAAGATGCCTACACCCCTAAGCTAATTTCAATAGGCCCCTTTCATCACAACGGAAAAGAATTGAGGGACATGGAAATGCACAAACTAAGATATTTTAAGAAGTTCTTGGATCGAACTCGGAAGAGCGAGGAGGATTTTAGAAAGATCATTGAAGACGACAAAAAAAAAAATCGTCTTTGCTATTCAGAAGACTGTAGCCTCAATAGTGGAAATTTTGTAAAAATGATTCTCTTGGATGCCATCTTTATAATTGAGCTCTTCTTAAAGGTTAAAGAAAAAAGAGAAGATGAAGAAAAGGGTAAGACGAAAGTCGAAGAAGAAGATTATATTCTACGGAAAATATGGCTGGCAAATGGTATATATTATGACTTGCTATTACTTGAGAATCAGCTTCCTTTTTTTGTTCTTGAGAAACTATATAAGTTGGCCTTCAATGACTCTTCCAGCTGCAACCATCGCGAAGAAGGCAAGCCAGTTGAGGAACACAAAAAGGACCTGAAGAAAGAGGATGCTCCCTTTGTCAAGCTTTTCCGCATTTACTTTACTTACTATGATCAAAAGCTAAAGTCCATTGGCGAGGAAGTAATTCAAGGACCCACCGGTGAGAAAATAATAACCGAAAGACGCATCGGTGTGGAAGTAAAGCATTTCACAGATGTGTTGAGATATTTGTTCTGTCCACCATCCATGGAACAGGAGTGGAAGAGTGAAATGGAAGAGGACTGGAAGAGTGAAGAAGGATGTCAGGTTTCATGCAAAAAAAACAAAAAAAGGAACTCTGGTACTCAATTTTGTGCCACAAAGCTTAACGACGCAGGATTGAAATTTCAAGTTGAAGATGATACATGCTTAGTTGGCATAACACTCCCTGGGTGCTTGGGACGCTATGATGTGTGCTTCAATTTCCTTCGCAGCCATTGCTTACAATGCTTTAGATGCTTGATATGCTTTCTGTTGACATGCTTTCCGTTTACATGCTTCCTTGGGTGCTTTGGATACCCTATGCATGTCTTGAGAGTCCCGCAACTTATGATAGACCACGGTACTGAAGCTATCTTCCGAAACCTCATGGCTCTGGAGCAGTGTCATTATCCATCTAAAACTTACATCTGCAGTTATGTTTTGCTATTGAACCGTCTTATTGACACTGACAAAGATGTGACTTTGCTTGTTGATAAGAAGGTCATTGCTAACCACCTTGGTAGCAACGCTGACGTGGCTACTCTAATTAACAAACTCGGAGATCAAATTGTGGCAAGTACACCCTCTTATTTCGATTATATCGCTCAACAGCTTAATGAGCACTATGAGTTCCCTTTGAACCATTTGTTGGCAACCCTGAAAAGCGAGTATTTCCCCAATGTTTTTAGAGGCACAGCAACTATTGTTGGGCTTATTGTCCTGGGTTTCACTCTCTGGAATTTCCTTAGGCCTTATGTCATGTAGATTTGAAGTATATATGTATGGTTTAGTGTTTGTTGGAGTGCTTTGCTTTTAGTTGCAATAATGGATGCATATATGGCATCTGAACTTTGTAATCCTATATAGCTTGTGATATCCTCCCCGTCTTATATTATAATATATGGCTTGTTATGTAAGTGGTTTATCATATTTCAGCAATAAAAATTGTGTGAAGTCTGTGTGTTTGAGCATCCCTTGAGTGTCTATATTTCAGCCAATAAAATTCTATATATGCTCTGTATATAATAGTTTGTTTTCAAATTAATCATATATTATTTTGTGGTCATAAAGTGATATCAACATATTTGTTTAATTGAATTATATATGTTGATGGTTGTGATCCAGTGCATCATTACCAGTGGGCTAGCTTGAAGATTCGAGGTAGAGTTTGGCAATAAATGTTCGTCTCATTTTATTTTCTCCAGGGAGCAATATATTCTTGAACCATATATATGAGATATATGGTAGCTAAACATTTCAGGATCGTCAGACAATAACATGCTTGGCTTGAAAAAGAAGTGTAAGCCAAAGCATGTAGTCGTCGACTGCTATCGTTGGGATAAGTGAATAGAAGAAAAAAATCGTAGAGTGGCCGGATGGATTATTTAATTAATTAATGCTACAATTATGCAAGCAAGGCTCACGAGAGAGAGAGAGAGAGAGAGAGAGAGAGAGAGAGAGAGAGAGAGAGTACCTTGATGGTTTTGTTGAAGTTCCTTTGGTTTCTCTTTTTCAAATATCTTACAATCCTAATTTCCTTAATTCCTTTCCTCCGACGATCGAGTACCGTCCAACTTTGATATTAATTGGATTCTTCAATCGCTGGGAATTCCCTAAAACAACGTACATATTTAAACACAAATAATTAATGCTGATCATAGCATACTAATTAACTATATGATTTTAATTGCATGAAAATCATATTTATCAACTACTTCGATCTACTTGTCTTATCACAAGCAATTAATAATTATCAGCTTGTTGCATATATATATATATATATATATATATATATATATATATATATATATATATATATCCCTGGTTCCAAGGAAAACCTGTGGCTTTAATTTGCCTTTCATGGAATCTGCATGATTTCTGTCTAAAAGAGAAACAATTTGTGGTGTTGCACAGGAGTGTTTTTAGAATTACGTACTTCGCGTAATTTCCTGAAAGGAAAATTTTCGATAAAACCAAATACGTCGGCAAACACATCCAGAAAGGGGATCGAGGGGGGTAACGATAATATAGATGGTCCAAATTAAGGAGGATTGTTTTCGATTTCGACAGATTAATTCTAATTCCGTCTATGGACCTTGGGGCTGATTAATACCAAATTACAAAAGGATAGAAATTTTCTATAAACCGGTTTGTAGGAAATTTCTTACAGCCTGCATGTAAGAGACATGTACGTATCTTTTAAGCATGTGAAAATCACATGTTTTTTTATTAATGCTATTAAAAAAACCTGTGAAAAGCACATGCTATTAAAAAACATGTGATTCTCACATGCTTAAAAGACATGTTACTCTTACATGTAGGTCGTAGAAAATCTCCTACAAACCGATTTGTAGGAAATTTCTATCCATTACAAAATGAGCAGAGCACCATAGAAGAGATTTAAAGTTAAATTGGCTAAACGACAACCAGAAGACCAGAAATGAGAATAGCAAATCCCAGCCAACATGCATGTCCCAAGCGACTGCCCGGCTTAGTGCCTAATCATATATAGCATGCTCCACATTTTCATCACTGTCTTAATTCCATATCCCTCTCAAATCCCTCTGCTTACATCATGCTTTGCTCTGGCTTCCATGCTTTGAAACAAAACAACAGCTAGCATATATGCCGTTAAAAAACGGATAGTCAGGATTAAATGGAACAGATTTTAAGAGATTGATCAGATGACGTCGTCTCTTAAAGGAACTAATGGATGCGTTAGATAGTCCGAACAGCATCACCAGCTACTTATACAATCCTTCCATCATCTTGAAGGCTGTCTTCCATTCATCTTTTGGTTGGATTTGAATTTGGTGATAGCCAGTCAAGTTTAGAAAAGACCTTTGCCCCTGCCAACATGTCCAGCATGTCGTTCAGCCATGGAATGGGAAATCGATACTTTACTATGATCATGTTGATGGCACGATTGTCAACACACATTCTCCAACTTCCATCCTTCTTTAGTATGAATAATACATGTACTGCGCATGGACTTATCAGATAAGTTTTTCTTCTTGCATCTTGTAGGATTTTATGCTCCTCAGGACTCATACGATAATGTAGCAGATTGGGAAGGCTGGCACCCAGCACCAAATCAATGTGGTGCTGAATATCCCGCATGAAGGGCAACCCAGTCGGTAATTTGGCTGGTATGTGTTGTCCCGACCCTTATACGTGGCGTCCACGTCGTATTGCAATTACACATCTTCTCAATTAATGAATACAACAAGAAATCTCAATTAACATGATCATAGGCCTTTTTAGGTCCAAATTAAATTACGCACCAGGTTCCTTGATCTTATTCATCTATCAAGATATTCATTAGCAACAAGTACCAAAAATTAATGTTGTTTACTTTCATGTTCACCAATAAAAAGCTCATTTCTAATTTCTACCAAAAGTAAGAAAATCAAAGCAATGAACCCAACAAACAATGGGAACATAATCCCTTCTAGGTAATGTTTCACCAATGATGTATGGCACAGTTTGTATCTAGGTAAAACTCCAGTTAAGAGGACTAGGAATAGAATTTGGAGCAAATCTAGGTAAAGTATATCTCACGCGTGTTTGAAAAACTTCTAGTGCTCTAATGTCCTCAAGGCACCCGACATCAAATCACTCTTAAATGGCAAACATAACATTGTGGGGAAAGGTCGACCCTACTCAACTTCAAACAAGTAGATTTAACCTTAGAACAAATTCGATAGATCATTCATGGTATCATCATCACCAGCTAGTGACTAACAATATCTACTTCAAACAACAGGTAGACCCCAGACAACGGATTCTTTATCCACATTGTATGTGGCAAAAACATCTGCTTTGTTCAATGCCCATCATAACAAGGACACCATATCACCAGGGTGCACTTGCCAACCCTTTTGAGATGAAGATGACATCAATATGTCTAAATAATGGTTCTTTTTTTTTTCTTTTTTTTCAAATTGCTCGATGATCAACACACTCAAGTTAAAAAGAAATGATGCAGACCACACAAACCCATTAGTTTTTGCTCTCAGGTTGGGTTTCCATGACATAAATTTTGAGGGACACTCACAGAACATTGTTCAAGACATGTCGTGTCCAAAGGTAGAATTTCAAAGCACACGGGAAACGATTGAGGATGCTAATTCTATGGGCACATCTGTTACCAAAAGAACCAATACAATTTTGCCCTTCAACCTCCATCCCGAGGGATCGTACTCCGCCTCTCTCGGTCGTCAGTCTCGAGCTTAGAAGGCCAGCTCTACTTGCTTTTTCCAACCGCTCTGATTATATTGTTCTTTCTTCGTATGGGCTTCACTTTTGCTCTTTTATGTGTATTGGGCTTCCTCTGTTCTTGGGCTTTGTACTCGGTTCATGGACTTCAAAACTGTTTCATTGGATTTGTATTACATTATTATTATTTTTTTATTTTTTTTATTTTTTATTTTTGGAGGCGTTCTTGGAGTTTGGACTTTTACCAAATTGGAACTGTGGTAGTGTGGTTGTCTCATTAGTCATTAGTTCCTTATTTCATGTTTCATTCAAAAATTTAATGGTATGCCACGTTAGGACCTATGAGGTCCGACCCATGTTCTCATGCCACATTATTTTACCACATCAACGTTATTTAAAAATAAATAAATAAATGATAAAAGAAATAAAAGAAATATATGTATTTTTTTAAAAAAAAAAAAAAGAAAAAAAAAAATTGGCTAAGGGAGACCATCTCTGCCTGCCACTGGCGGGCCGAGGGAGATCCCAACCCCCAGGGTGGGTTCTCCACTACCCACTGAGGGTGAGATATTTCCTACGGTTGCATGTGGGGATGATCTCTCTTGCCCCTTTTTTTAAAAAATATATATATATATATTATTTTTTTATTTTTAAGTAATTCTAACGTGACATGGGAGACATGTGGCAGACGCTAAACGACATTTGATATGACGAGCTGTTAAATTTTTTGATGGAAGAAAATGGAATCTGATAGAAGAAAAAAAAAAGTTGAGCGGTTGACATTGAAAGACAAAAGAAACTAATTTTTAAGTCGGAATCAAAGCAAGGCTCATTTTCTGAATATAATTTTCATAAATAAATTCCACTTCAACATGTTAATAACTCAACCTTTTCAAGCCATTTTCACTAATTAAGGTCTGAATTCTAAAAAATAATGGTATTCACATTAATATGTAGCACCTTTAAGATTAACAGCTAGCCCTAATTAGTTCCTGAGAAATATTACATCGATCCTACACCTTTTTTGTTTTACTTTCCTTTTTATCATTTAAAAAAAAAACACGAAAAAGGTTTTTAATTCATCCCCATCAAACCAACAACACAGATCGATCTCCAACAATTTTGTTTTTTTGTTTTTTTTGTTAGAAATTCATACAGTAAATATGAGATTTTTTGATATACTTATAGATCAAGATTCTCTACAACTCTAAAAAATAATAATAATAATTAAATTCTCAAATTACAAAATAATAATAATAATTGATTTTCTAAACAAAAAGCATCTATGCAAAAGTGAAAAAAAAAAGTTTTTTAGGAAGGAAATTCTTCCTAGTTGCTTCGATAACATATCACATTTTTAATATATAATATTTTTTAAGGGTTTCGATGCCTAAAAACGACCTAAATTTGATAATTTAAGAATTTACAATTTTTTTAAAATTTTATAAATCCTAATTCCCTAGACTAATTTTATTTGAACAGCTCTCAAGCAGTTCACGTCCTACTCGGATGTACAGATTGAACTCCTTGACCACGCGCTAAGTATGAGAGTGGGGCTTTACAAAGCCCATTAAGAGTCTTAAATTCTTTGTCCTTTTAAAGCAGGTATGCAAGAATATCATGTTCCGGTCTGCAGGTGGTCCTAAATCAGGAGCTTTCTCCGTGCTTGCTATTTGCTTCTCTCTTACCGTATGCTTGTACGTAAACTCTCTAGACACTACGCACCCCCGCTCACATTAGCAACTGCACAACAATTCAATCCAATTAAATTTGGTAATTCGTTTTTACTTGATGGATTCGTGTCGTATCTTGTTAAGATATAAATATAAGATTATATAGGTCAATCGTAACCTGACTCATTTAATTAAACAATTCAAATCTCTCAACATTAATTTTCTAATTTTGTATTGTGTTCGATTTAGATTCGCGAAATATGTCAAAAATTATCTACAATAATGTCGCGTATCAGATTTGGATCGTGTCAAAGTATCTGTGTAAGATTATATAAGTCAATCCTAACCTGATATATTTAATTAAACAAGTCAAATTCCTTAACTATAATCCTATAATTTTGCATTAGGTTTGTATCGAATTCGAGAATCATGTAAAAAATTGTCTTATGTCGCATGTTGAGTTAGGATAATATTTAAACATGTTTATAAAATTATATAGGTCAATTTTAAATTGATCTATTTAATTAAATGAGCTAAATTTTTCAATTCTAATTTTTTAATCTTGTATCGGTCCGAAGATAATATCAAAAATTGTCCCGCAATAATCCAATACACGTACCTTTCTGTCAAAGACCGAGTCCTCTGCATTCCATGACCGAAGATGATGCCTTTCCATAAGCATGCACCCACAAACGACGGGGGAGAGTGAAAGAGAAAGGCCATTATTAACAGCAGTACTGTATAAGTGTTTTTACCCAGAGGAGCTCGAAACGTGTAACTATGGAAGATAGGGGTATTAAAGGAATTAATAGGGTGGTCCTCTTCAACAAATCTTTTTGCATGGACCATTCTACGAACTGATTTCTAGCTGCAGCTTTTTCACTGGACCTGTTAAAGCATTTTCTACGGTGGGAGTCGAAGCATGGCGATGATCAAAGTGGTGTAAAAATGGCGTAGTTCAGAGTGTACGGAGCTCAACTGTGACAGGTCTGTGTTGCTTTTCATTAGACGTTTGCTAATCAGCCTAATCATAATCGAGCTTGAGAGTTTAATTATGAATAATGGGGTTAACGTTGAGATTTCTAATGCAAAAGTAAAATAAAAAGCTCTTGTGCTCTGCAGAAATGATGTCATCAGTAGAAAAAATGTCGGTCCATGTTCACGGACTCAGAAACCTATGAACTCCGAAGAGACGGACCACAATCGAGCTTACCATTTTTAGATGTTCAACCGATGGACCACAATCCTTAAGTAGATATAGCATTTATTTTAGAGGAATGCTTGAATATCTCTTTGTGTTTTTTTAATGTTTTTTTAAAATGACATAGATATAATTTTTTTAATTAAAAAATTTCATCTGTGCCATCTAAAAAGACATAGATGTAATTTTTTAATTACATCTATGCTATTTCAAGAGAACACCAAAAAAATATTGGAAAATGTTCTAGCATTTCTCTTTATTTTAATTTATTATTATTATTTAACTGGTATATATTTTGAAAATGGAGAGAGAAAAGGTCACGTGACCTCTTTGTACAAAAAACCGGTCTTCAATCTGGACTTTTTCAAATCTCTCTCATCATCCCGCTTTAATTACTCACCAAAGCTAATGGACTATTTCCATATTGGGAAGGATTATGGAGTCATATTATTATTATCGGATTATGAGGACAACCCAAGAAAATTACTATTCCCTCCTTTCACACACGTCATGCATGTATATATATATATATATATATATGGGCGAATGATTTCTTTTTATTCATATATATTAATTGGTATATTGAGTGCTTTCTACTAACTTATTTAAATTCCTACTTTTGCTTTCTCTTCAAATAAGGCACCATCAATGTATGTTTAGCTTAAAAACACTCAACTTTGATTATTTTTAACATAATAATATGACATTCCATTTTAGGAAAGTTTTTCTCTACCAATTAATTATCACTAGCCAAGGAATTCAAAGAAAGAAGGAACATGTGAGAAGTGGCTTTAGCATCATTTACTTCTTTAAATTCTAGTAGTTTTCATACTAAATAAATAAGGCAGATATATATATTAATTGAAAGCTTAATTCAAAAAAAAAAAAAAAAATTAATGGTCAAATGAGCTTGGAACTCTGGAAGGACGCACCAAATGTATGCATGTATATTTTTTGTTTTGTTGTGATCTACTCTACTTTTACGTGACTACTCAGAGCTTTTCAGATCTACATGACATACTTTTATGTCTCCGTTTTACTCTTACCAAACCCATCTAAGCTTCTTCTTTTCTTCTAATTTTGAGCATTTTCATTTTCTAAAAATGGCTTGTGCATTAAAGTTTCATTTTCTCAAAAAAAAAAAAAAAAAAAAATCCTTTTATTATTATTATTCTTTTTTTTTAAAAAAAAAGTTCATTTTTATTGAATATAGATCTAAAATCGCCTGGCATTAAAGATGTTTTTCTAGGAGCTGTGTCAGTACTCAGTAGCTGCTAGCATCATCATCATATTTTCTTAACTCCAAATTTCTGACTTACCCAAACAAAATCTCTCTCTCTCTCTGTCTCTCATTCCAGCTTGATTAGTTGTTTAGCATGGTTTTTATGAAATGAAACAATTAATGTGGTTTAAGGCACTAAAAGTAATAAAGAATTGTTGTGGGTTGACCTTCTTATCCCTTGTAATTGGACCTTGATCAATTTTAATACATGCTTATTAATCCATGTAAACTATCGTATCTGTCATGCAGGAGGGAAAAAAAAAATCTCAGCAAATCCAATTTTAAGTAATAGACAAAACTCTGTCCACTCTCTCTCTCTCTCTCTCTCTCTCTCTCTCTCTCGATTGTGCCGGTTCTAACCACAACCTTGTAGGCTGTTGTTCGCCGGGAAGGGGGGCTTGTACGCCTCCCTTCCCTGGTGGTATTTTTTGTTTTTCCCATGGTGTGTTCCATGGGGATGGTTGTTGTTCTCCCAGTCATTTAGGCTGTAGAGTTTGTGTTCTCCGAGCCTTCTGGGCTCTGGAGTTTTTGTGTTTGTTTGTGTTTGGTTTTTTTCTTTCTTCTCATTTTCTCTGGCAGGAGGTTCTTCCCGAGGCGTCCGACGGGGTGCTCTTGTTTTCGTTTTGTCTCGCTGGTGGAGGGTGTTGGTGCCTAATCTGTTTCTACTTTGGATGCTAGATCTACGCTTTTTCATCGGCTTCCTAAAGACACGCGCCGATCAGATGGGTTCACCGGCGTCGTCTTGTTCCGCTGCTGTTTGTTCCGGCCATCGGGATCATCGGGGACTGGCACGTGATCGTCACGCGCCAGTGAAGTTTTCCATTCGACTGGCGCGTGGAGGTCTCGTTCCGGCGTCTTTTCGCCGGGCAAAGACGGTGGCCGGGCACTGGGGGGCTGATCTGATGGCTGGCGGTTTCGGGGGAGGCGCGTGCTGTACACGCGCTGGTCTCCGGCGAGGACAGTGTTCTCCTCAGACGTTTTGGATTGAATTTTCTGCTAGATGTGTTTGTGTATTCTCTTGTTTCTATGTACAATTGCCTATGTGTGGCTCAGGTTTTACTAGAATTTTCTTTGTTAGGGGGCTGATTGTAATTTTAGTAAAATTTGAGATTCTACATATGTAATTGTTTTTTAAGTCAGATCCTTCTGACTTAAGAGTATGGAGGGTATGTCCCTCATTTCTCGTTGTTGTAGCCTTTGGGCATTTGGTTGTTATAATAGCACATGCTATTTGTTAAAAAAAAAAAAAAAAAAGTAACAGTTCATGACTCACGAGAAATGTTAGTACCTATTCACCAACTGGAATTGCGAGTCCTTTCTCTTCATTTTTTTTTTTTTTTAATTGAAAAGGGGAAAACCCTTTAAGGGTAATGATTTTTTACGTCACGTTGGTGTTCATCAATTCTACACTAATGTTTCGTTTGTTTCGGCGTAAAATGATTTTTGGAAAATGATTTCGGCATTTTTCGGTGTTTGATAGGGGCGAAAATAATAGTCAACGGGAAAATGATTTTTGTTTGACCGAAAACTCTTAGTAAATTTCGAAAAATAATTTACGCTTTTTAAAAGCGTAAATCATTTTCCGAAGACGCCAGACGCATTTGACTCCTATTAAACAACACAGTCAACCTTCACTTCAAGCAGTCGACCATCACCGAAATATTGCCAGTACCGAAATCCGACAGCTTTCGATCTATGTCGCCGGAATCCAGCGACGGAATCTGGCCATCTCCGCCGAAACTTGGTCAGTCCGGATTCCAGCGACCGTATTTCCGGTTGGCTGGTCGGATCTGGTTAGAACGGCCGGCCGGATCTGGCCAGAAAATTCCGGCCAAAACAGCTGGATCCCTGCCGACTGGCCGGGATATGGCCAGAACGGCCTACTGGCCGAATTCCAACGGTTCTGGCAGATTCCGACCAGTATGCTGAAGTACGGCCGTCCTGTGCCAGAATCCGGCAGTTTTGGCCGGAATCTGACCACTTTCGCCGGAATCCGGCCAACCCAAATTTCGACGAAACCGTTCGGATTCCGACCTTGATCTTGGATTCTAGCTATAGTAGCCGAAATGACGAAATCCAGTAAAAGTAGCCGGAATCCTGTCGGTCAATGACGGAATCTCGTCTTCGGTAATTTTTATATTATTTTACATTAATATTTATATGTTTGGAATAAAAATTGATTTTTATAGGTTAATATAATTGAATAAAAACAATAAAAAAAAAAAAATTGTGATTTTCCATACGCGCCAAACACCAGAAAATGCTTTTAGCGAAACAATTTTCTGTTTTTTTTCATAAGTGAAAACAGTTTTGAAAACAATTGTCTAATTGCCTTAACTATTGTTTTCTGTTTTCAAAAACTTGTTTTCGAAAACAGCTTACTAAAAGTTTTTTTAACAAAAAAAAAAAAGCAGAAAATAGTTTTTTATTTTTATTCTCAGAAACAATTCTCGAAAAGAAGAACAAAAAACCATTTGCCAAAAAACCATTTGCCAAACAGTTCTCTGTATAAGGTTCGTTTTGGGTTATTTCTTCTTCTATCCGTTGCATTTCATAATGATAATCGTTGCTTTTGTTCTAATCTCTTTTTGTTTGGAGAGACCTGCTTCTAACCCGTCTTTATAATGTTTCCTCTATTGAGCCTCAAAGTTTTTATTTTTATTTTTTTTGGTTCTGGTTCCGCCATATGCACTTTTTGTGTGTTGGGATTATGGGGCAAGCTAGGATGATGGGGAAGTGCGGTTAGGGTTTAGGTATTCAACAAAATGGATGGTCTCGATTTTGAGACAAAGTTGGTAATGATAGATCCTTTCAATAATGATATTGATGTGGTATTTGAAATTTGGGTGGAGCTTTTTGAAGTGACATAATTAATGGGTCTTGTATAAGTTTTGAGTTCTCAACTTTTTCAACTTGAGAATGAATCTCATGTTTTTTTTGCCAGTTTGTAATTAATAGATGTGTTGTTTATGTATTTTCTTCCACTTTTTTTTCCAGGCCGCAGTAAAATTTTAAGCCTCCAATCGTCCCCGGACATATCATCTCCAGATCCTTTATTGACCTTTTAAAGTTTTAAGGTATGTTGTATCGATGATGGTGGTATAAGAATGTTCTGTTTCTGTTTGTGATGTTTTCTCCAGAAGTTGGGTTTATGCGATTTTTTGTACTGGGGTTGGATGTTGCTTTGGTGTTTGTGCTAAAGTGAGTTTGTAAAAATAGAGTTTTGGTAATTATAAAATTGACTCATTCATAAAAATTAAAAGAAAAAGAAAAAGAAAGACAGACCTTTTAAGATATGTTAGCTGAATCTATTTTCTTAGCTACATCACTACTGCTGACACAATTTTATGGGTCAAGCCCTCTGTATACATTATTTTTTAACAAAACGAGATGGCTCTGAAAACAAGCATAAAATGTGGTTTTGGGTAATAAATAAAATTTCTACTTTCTGTTAATAGTATTAGAAAAAAAAAAAAAATGCAATTACAATGAGATTTTAGATAGAGCAAGTAGCTGATATAACCCAAATGCTTTATATGCATTTTGGATATTTTCCATGGAAATCCTTCTCTTTATCTCTTTTCCATTGATGGTACTGTCTAAAAACCACCATAAGATTAAAATATGCACTAAAGACAGGAAACAATTTATCAACTCTGTGTTAGGGACATTCTATATGATATTTTTCTGGAATCAACTAAATGAAGTTGAAAGAAAATTTTGGGTTTGCAGTCTCTAATTGTTGTTAGATATATTTATTTTGCCTCTATAGGATTAACAATTTAATAATATCCTTCTTTGGTGATTATGTCAAATCATCATATTGTCCGTTGTTTTCTTCTAAATAGTTGGATTTTTTTTTTGAAATCAGAATTTAATTCTTATTCATAGACAACTCTATGCAGCTCTATCTAGAGCAAAAACTGCAAATTCTGTTAAGATTATTATCAGGCCAAATGCTATTGATAATTGCAACAACAAGTGTATCGGAGAACTCCTAACAATAGCAAACTTGTACTGAAAGTGATGGCACTGCAAACATAAATTATGGAGTAATTTCCTTTTTATTCTCTTTTTTTATGTTCCTTGTTTCTTCAATATTCTTAAATTTATCTATAACCATTCTTTTGCTTATTGTACTCCTTTCTCTTTCATATTCGTTCACAATGATTCATCGAAAATGCATATATTGCGAACACTATACAATTTCTTAAAGAAGATGACCACAAAGACTAGACAATGGAAGGTCAAAGTGGTTGTTCTTAAGAGAATCACGATTTTATTTTTTTAAAACATTTCCATAATTAAAATAAGAAAAAAGATTTTGGAAATCTACGGCTCTCAATGAGTTGTTAGAAGTGATTAGTGCACAACAGTTACATAACTGTTATGCAACAGCTACTTGAATGATTAAGTTTCATTATTCATTGCACTGTGATACTGGGTTTTTTTAAACGATTTTTTTAAATAGTAATAAAAAATGATTGATGTGATATAAAGTTAAAAAAAAATATTTTTAATAATTGTTTTATTTAAATAATAATAAAAATAATTGATGTGATATAAAATTAAAAAATATATATATATTTTTAATAATTTTTTTATTTAAATAATAATAATAAATAGCTCCAACTCAACTCTTCTCTTTTCTTCTCTATAGTTATAAAAAAACAATTTATCACCCAAATATCATTTCAAGCAATGTCTCTACTTTTTTCTTTCTCACTATCCGTAACTTTGAAAAAAATTAAAAAGAATATAAAGCAAAACAAAATAAAAAAAATCACACATCCAAACATCCTCATTGATATTTAATTATGTGATGGGTAGAGTTTTTTTTTAAGGCTTGTTATGAGCATTGAACAGTTAATATTCCAATCAAAATGTTAAGAGACAACAATTTTGCATCTCAAAAAGTAAAAAAAATAATTTATAAATAAAAATATAATATTTACTTATCTGCTAGCTAGATGCATATCTTGCATGTCTTGAAATGCTCAACTTTTTCAGTATCGACTAGTTTTATCACAAACCAACTTTTCATTAAATAATGCCTTTTCAAACCAACTTTAAAATTCAATTCTTTCTTCTTAAAAATAGAAATTGTTATTAATCAATGGGCCAACCTAGTATTGAAGATGAAAATTATCTAATTAATGAGAAGACACAAATTAATTTGTGATAATTAATTATAAATTAATCTAACAAAATGAAACATGCCCTAGCAATTTCTTAACAATTACTTCTTCAAAAAGCTTTTCCTTCTTGCTTTTTTACTTTTCTGTATTTCCTTTTCCATGAACGCCTGTCACTCTATTATTTATTTATTTTATCAAAAAAAGCTTTTCCTTTCTTTATTTTAATTCTAACAATCGTATTTTTTCAACGATAATATTTTCAAATTGTCATTTTTTTGGATAGTTATTTGCTATAAAGACAGCAAATTTTTTATTCTCATCTAAGGTGATTATCATGAGTAGTGTGACTAGAAAATGGAAAATATAGATTCTGTCATATAAACACACTCTAAAATTTAATTTTTCATAGTCGTAGATATATTAGAATCTTGCTAAATACATTTTGCATATTATTTGCCTAATAAGATGGAATGGCTTTTTAGTGAATTGATTAGCTATTTTAGCCTAAAGATGAAAATGACTACGTAATTGGGAATACCATATAACAACTTATCTAAACCTCTTTTTTTTTTTTTTTATTAAAATAATCATTTTTTAATTTTTTTTTATTCATCATAATTAAAAACCCACCTCGACCAAAAACACTGGATAAAACCCCCCATCTGCCGGCAGCAAAACACCAAATGCATCCATGTGACTTTTTATAACAAATACATTGAAAAACCGCAGGGAAAAATAAAAATAAAAATTCAAATGAATTAAACTTTGTATCTACCTATGTATGATCAGATTCATGTCTATGGCAGTACAACTCACTTGAACAAAACCTCCCGAAAAAAAAAATGCCAATATTGAACATAAGAAGAAATAGATATAGAATATTTTTTTTTTGGAAAAAATATAATTTAACCCTTTAAATTATTACCATTTTTTTGGATGGCCCACCAAACTAACAAGGCTTGCACTCTGGCCCCCAAACTACCAAAACATTTGAAAAATGTCACTTTTGGTGAAATATCTTCATAATACCCTGCTACGTGTCATTTTTTAATTAAAAAAATAAAAAATTCAAAAGAAATTAAAACTAATTCAAAAAAAAATTAAAAATTAAAAAAAAAATCTAAAATTTTCATTTTTCTTTTTTTAAAAAATATTGCGATCGAACGGAGGACGTACTGCTTCTTTTCAACATTGTTGTTGGGCACGATGCACGCCTGCAACTCAGCGAACTCGTCATTGCCTCTCCGAACGCGGACAAGGCTAATTTCCTAGAGAAGTGCTACACATTCCAAATTTTTTTTCCAAAATTTGGTTCCCAAATATGTGTCACAATCTCATGTGATCTATCATTTTGGGAAAATATGTCATCATCTTATGGAATGATAACACATAATTTGGGAATAACTTTTGGGGATAAAAATTTAGGAAGTAGAGCATTTCCCAATTTCCTATCCTTCGATGTCTATGATATTGATCTTTCGAAGGTTATGGATGACTCCAATTTAAATTTTGCTTTATTACAAACGACGAGCAAGTCTATCATCGTTGTGGAAGACTTCGATCGGTTTCTTACGGAGAAATCAACGGCCGTGAGCTTATTCATTGATGTTCATATCTATTTTCGTCTATGTGATTTTTCGGCATTCAAAACGTTAGCCAATAGCAAACTTTTTTTTTTCAGGTGGAGGTATTTTCCATAGTGAGGAGAGCTTGAGCCCGGTCGAGATTAACAAATTGATGATTGCGAATTGGAACTCACCGAGCCAGGCTATAAAATTGTCATCACGACGTTGCAAACGGATGGTGACCAAAGGGGTGTCAGGAAGATCGGGTCACGGTTGAGAAATAACGCTACCCCAAACACCCATATATATATATATATATATATATATTTTAAAAAAAAATTCAGTTTATTTTATTTTAATTTTTAATTTTAATTTTAATTTTTTAATTAAAAAATAATACGTGGCAAGGGTATTTTGAGAATATTTCGCCAAAATAAACATTTTTCAAAGGTTTTGGTAGTTTAGGGGCCAGAGTCCAAGCCTTAGTAGTTCATAAGGCTATCCGGAGAATGACTGGTAGTTTGGGGGGCTAAATTATATTTTTCATAATTTTTTTTTTTTTTTTAATTTATTTGGACAAAATCAAAACAAAAACCATGCCAACTTCAAAATCTAACTTGGACCTGCACCGTCCACAGTATGTGCATCTGGGCTTGGTTCTGGCCCAAATTTCCTATGCCTCGCTTCTCCATAGAATCTGTCTTCTCCAATTTCATATTACCTTGCAATAAAGCTATCAAAACCAGCAACGACTCATTCCCGAAGCTCACGTTTTCGTCGAAATTGATTTGTGTCGCGTTTTCTCTTGAACCTCATGAGATCAACTATGGAAAATATCCAACGAAGGTAACAAAGACCCTTTCAAATAAAATAAAAAAATTGTGTCTACTGTAATCTTCTTTTTGACACGTTAGTAACTAGCAATGTGTCAAAAAGCGACATGTCAATAACATATTTATTGAAGTGTGAAATTTGTCACGTCACTAAAATATATATATTGAAATTAAATTTATTATTGATGTGTTGTTTTGACACATTAATAATTATTGACGTGTTATTATTTCACATGTCAAAAAATTAATTAATTAATAATATTAATTACGTGTTTTAAAAAAAATATTGAGGTGTAAAATTTAATTGTTATAACCTATATGGTATATAATTATATCATTGTAGTTTAGGGTTTTTTTTTCCCTCTATATATAATGATTATATTAATTAGAATTAAATAACTTATTGTAAAGAAATTAAATTGAATTTTTAGGGCTTTAAATGTCGTCATATATTTTGGTTTAAGTGTTGTACGACTTAAATTCAGTACAAACTAATTAAATAGGTTGTTCCTGTAAGAGAAATAAACAAATGAAATAAGTAAAAATAAAGGGTTAAGGGTTAAGATTAAAAGACGTTAACTGTTGTAAATGAATACGCGGTTCAATGGAGCAATATTTGATGTGGCTGAAGTGGAAGGAACGGACAGGATTGAATCTCATAGATCCAAGGGCTGAAAAATATGCCATTGTTTGACACGAACATTAACACGTTAATAAATCTTCAGTTTCAACATCTTGATTCTTAACGTTAGACGCATGCATGTTAATAATGACACGTCACTAAACTTTAGCGCTTGACACGTCAATAACAGTAACTCAGGAAAAAATATATTTTTTAGTATAACATGGTCACACAAAGATTCCTCCGCCGGAATCTAACGAAACCCAAAAACCAGGCATTTACCTTTTTTTTTCTTTTTCTTTTTCTTTTCCTTTATTTAACAACTTTCTTTTTTTAAGCTTTATTTTTTAAAATTTATATTTTAGATTTTCATTTTTAATAAAATAACAAAAATATTATTTTAAACAAAAATATTGACGTGGCACTAACGGTAAACAGTAAACTTAGACAGCAAACTCACGGAAGGATCTATTGCGAATAATCGAAAACTCAGTCATCTAATTTTTAAAATTAAAAAGTAAGAGAATGAATTCAAATTGCACGTTTACTTAAAAATTTATCATACATTTACCCAAATATCAATTGTTCAAAACCCTCACATGATCTATCCACGTAATTAACTTGTGTCAGGTTAGGGTTCAGCTGAATCCATGCAATTTTGCCTGTTTAAGCTTTTCTTGTGTGGCTCTTAGCGAGTAAGTACTATTTGTTCATGTTCATGTAAAATAATCACATTTGGGATCTCTACCACCTCCTTTTTAATTAGGAAAAAAAAAAACCCTCGTGTGACAATAACTGACCAAGTTTTCGTAAATTATATATATATAAAGGCTAGCTCAAGCTGGAAATCCGAAACCATGCATATACAACTAAAACAGCCTTCATAGGATTTGGCAGAAGAATATATCCAAACAGAAACAGTCAAACAATGTCCCTCGTTTATGTCTTAATTCGGCGAATAAACTGTTAGCTGTAATGGAACTAATGAGGATCTTTACGATTTCATCGAGCCACTTTCCTGGCCTGAGGCCACTTCTACTTGTATACACACTTTAATTAATTCCCTGCACGTACAGAAACCACATAGTTTTCCAGTTTCATGGGGTCTGCTGATCATGATCTCCTCCTCAAAAACATTCTCTCCAGTACTGTTTTTCTTTTGCTTTACACAAGCGTTCTAGCCCAAGATGGTCCTTCCTTCGGCCCCGACCCCCAAGAGAAGGATGCTCTTTACGCTCTCAAGGCCTCTTTTCGCGACCCTGTTCTCGACGCTAACTGGACCGGCCCCCATTGCGACGTTAATCAACCTTGGCATGGCATTCAGTGTCTCAACGGCCGTGTTACAGACATAGTGTTGGAAGGCATGGGGCTGTCGGGGGAAGTGAATCCTAATCAGTTCGTCAGCTTCCCTGAGCTGTCTATCCTGAGCTTCAAGAACAATTCTTTATTTGGATTTGTGATGAATTTCTCCTCCAATCTGAACCTGAATGCTATTGATCTATCTTTCAACACGTTAATTGGGCCAATTCCAGATTCCCTTCTGAGCCTTAATTTCTTGGTCTCATTGCAGCTTCAAGATAACATTTTGGGAGGTAAAGTTTAATTATTTAATTTATATTTTAATTCATACTTTCATACGTGAGACAGAGACAAAGTTCGAATTTAAAACGTTTAGTTCTGATACTATGTTAAAATCACTTATTAACTTGATAGGAAATTGTTAATTTAATTATTTAAATTAGAGGCTTGATACACGTCTATCCCGTGCTGTACGTCTTTTTTGTAAATCAACCATTAGGGTAGATCCCTCAAATTTAATAGTTGATTTGCAATTCTTTTACAGGTCTCACAAATCTAATGGTGCAACATATTAAAACAATATCAGTTCTCTTTAATTTATATTTGTACAGTCCCCCGATCCTTCACGTATATGACGGAGATAAGGTTTGAACTTTGAATATTTGGCTCTAATATCATGTTAAATCACGCTTTTATCTCAAAAGCTCAAACTGATAAGAAATGATTCATTTAGTTGTTTACTTTATATTTTAACACTCTCTTCTCACTGTGAGACAGATACAAGATTCGAACTTATGACACTTGACTCTGATACCGTGTTAAATTATTATTTATTTTAATAATTTTAATTAAAAATAATAATAATTAATTTAAATTTATCAGGTCCAATCCCAGGATTTAACCAATCTACCTTAAAAGTATTCAACGTCTCTGCCAACCATCTCTCCGGCCGGATCCCAAGAACTCAAATTCTCCAATCATTTGACTATGCTTCATATTCTGGAAACGCTGGATTGTGCGGTCCTCCCTCGCCCACGGCCTGCAACGATTCTTCACCTCCTCCGGCAGGCTCCTCTCATAACGATTCTTCATCACCACCTCTAGAAGGCGCTCATAACGATTCTTCACCTCTTCTAGAAGGCGCTCATAAGGATTCTTCCACTCCTCCTTTCAACGCCATGTCTTTTATTTTCAATGTTGTTCTTCTAGTTGCTCTAGTTTTGCTCTTCATTTTGTACTACACGAAAGTTAACAAGCTGAAGACGATGTTGAAGGAAAGGGGTGGTGGCACAGAAGAAACGGAGGATCAGAACATTATGGTGGCGGTGGAGCCGGCCGGAGAGGGGCGAGCAGGGGGAGAAGAGAGAGGGAACCTGATATTCATGCAGGATGAAGCGCGTTTTGAGTTCAGCGATCTTCTGAGAGCGTCGGCGGAGGGATTGGGGAAGGGGATATTCGGGAATAGTTATATGGCGAAGCTGAATGGCGGGGCAAGCATTGTCGTGAAGCGGCTGAGGGATTTGAAACCATTCACTAATGAGGAGTTCACAATGCAATTGCGGGTCATTGCGGATCTCAAGCACCCCAATTTGCTGCCTCTCCTTGCTTGCTACCATTGCAACGACGAGAAGTTGTTGCTCTACAAATATGCACAGAACGGAAATTTGTTTAATCGTATTCATGGTGAGCTCTGTCTTTGCTTCTTCCTTAATTTGCTTTCCATTTTTACAATATTTCTTTCTCTTTCTTACTGTTAGAACATTTAAAATATTCTCTATATTAAGGGTTTTTTTGGTAAGTTTATTCTCTTCTTTATTTGATCTAGGCTAAGGTTTCTTGTTCAGTACCACTTTTAATTCTTCTCAGAGTGTAAACCGCACTATATAGGCGGATATTTACTGCCTCTCTCTCTCTCTCTCTCTCTCTCTCTCTCTCTCTCTACTTTCTAGTCACCAAAATAAGCATTTATCCACTTTTCTCCTTTATAAATGGAATTTTTGTACCAACGGACATTGCAGGAGAGAGAAGAACTCCATTCAAATGGAGTGCGAGATTATCAGTTGCTCTAGGTGTAGCTCGAGCATTGGAATTTCTGCACCTCAACACCAAGTCCCAAACCATTGTTCCTCACGGCAACCTTAAATCCTCCAATGTACTTTTTGATGAAAACGACACGGTTCTTGTTTCTGACTATGGCCTTGCTTCACTGGTAGCACTTCCCATTGCAACCCAACGCATGGTGTCATACAAATCGCCCGAATACCAAACTGCAAAAAGAGTTTCAAAACAATCTGACGTCTGGAGTTACGGCTGCCTCCTTCTAGAACTATTGACGGCAAAGATCCCGGCCATGGCAGCTCCACTGGGAATCAATGGCGTGCATCTTTCAAGTTGGATTCATCGAGCACTCAGGGAAGAATGGACGGCTGAGGTATTTGACCTCGAGTTATCTATGAAGAGAAGCGCCACTCCGGGGATGGTGAGGCTGCTGCAAATTGCATTGCGTTGCTGTGATAACGTCCCTGAGGAGCGTCCTGAGATGACGGAGGTGGTGAGAGAGGTGGAACATATAAAGGCTCCCCCCGATCAATCAGAAGATGAAGACGACTTGTCGTTAGATCGGTCTATCAACGATGATTCTATAACAACCACTGCCGCAGGGATTGTTGGAGATGATGAGAGATGATATTAATGTAGATCGATCGAACTGACAGATTGCTACACCATATGCCTCCATATATAAGATAGATATGTACCAAGAAAAAATAAAAATATCTGGCGTTGATTGCAATGTTCATGATGCTAATGATCAAGAACCTTGCTTCTCTCTGATAAATTAAAATGTGTGAATGTTTTAGAAAGCATCGTACAATTTATGAACCTTGTAAATCATATTATTTCTTTGCAAAGATATTAAGTAAGCAAGATTCTCAAACTACATAATTAATGTGAAATAGGAAATAAATTGGTTAATTTTTGCGGTTGCGCATAATCCAATGGACTTGTTTTGTAGAGTGACATGTGTCACAATATAATTGGTGATGACAGTTAATTAACGGATTCCATCAACTTGTTTGACGGTGGAGATCTATTTTTTTTTTTTTTTTTGGTTTAAGACATATTTGGTACTTGTGGTTTAAAAACTTTATTTTTTGGTATTCCAGTTTCATTTCGCTTCTATAAATGGTACTTGGGTTTTGGGAAAAGACTGACTTGATACCTCCGTCTATTTTTCGTCCAAATTTTAACATCCTGCCACGTGTTAACTTCTGAGGATTGACACGTGGCACAATATAAAAAAAAATTAAAAAATTAAAAATAATAAAACTTAAAAAAAAAATATTAAAAACAAAAAAAAATTGAAAAAAGAAAAAATAAGAGGGGTGGCCGGCTGCCACCGTGGGGGTGGTTCGGCCACCCCAGACTGGTCAAGGGGGTTGCTCAGCTACCCTTCTTTTTTTTCTTTTCTTTTTTTTTTCTTTTTAATATATATATATATATATATATATATATATATATATATATATATATATATATATATATATATATATATTTTTTTTTTTTATGTTTTATTATTTTTAATTAATTTTTAAAGATTTTAATTTTTTTTTATATTATGCCATGTGTCAAAACCTTAGAGGTTGACACGTGGCATGATGTTAAAATTTAGACGGAAAAATAGACAGAGGTACCAAGTCAGTCATTTTCCAAAATCCAAGTATCATATGTGAAGCGAAATTAAACTGAGGTACCAAAAAAGTAAATTTTTAAACTACAGGCACCAAATAGTTCTTTAACTGTTGTTTTTCTTTTTTTTTTATTTTTTTTTTTTTTTTTTTTTTCGCGCTTACCTTAAGGAGTAACTAACCACTTTTTAAACTTAAAAAAGCTATTTGTCAAAACCTCTTACTGCCTAGACCAACAATACATATTTTCCTGATATATTAGCCTACAACTCGCTAGTATATACCGAATAAATTCTGCATAAAAGGACATATGCATACAATGATACAAACCAATAGACATTAATTTACATATTAGATAAGAAAATGCTAATTCGTTTGAGTGTTAAATTTTTGAAATCATAATTAAATTCTTATTTTATTTGCGAATTTTGAGGTTTGACTTTTTAGAAGAAAAAAAAAAATTGAATAAAATATGATTTGTTTAGAAAAAATTGAATAAAATATGATTTGTTTTTTAAAAATTTGAATAAAATATGATTTATTTTTTTAAAAATAAAATCGAAATCATATTCTGTTTTCAAAATTCTGTTGCCAAACACATCATCACTCCAAATGCTATGTACATACAATTTACCAAGAAAATGTGGTGGCTGCCAATAACTTTTGGGGGCCCTATGGTGAGAGCTATGAACTTCTTGCGACTTAGTGATGGCATCATGAACTCCCTATGGCCTATAGTTTCTACCCTAAACTTTTTATGATACGTAGTGGCTACTTGGGATGCTCGGTAGTCTTAAGGTGGCCCCCATTAAAGTCCAATGACCCCACCATTACCCCCAGGAATGTTTAGCGGCTTCGTGATGGCCTTTATGAACTTACTCCACGATTTCTGTCATGAACTTTCAATAGTCTTGCAATGGCTGCCAGGAATGTCTGGCGACCTCGTGGTAGATACCAGGAACGTATCGAGGTGGCTATCCAAAATGTCCAACGGCCTCACGATTTGCCCCCATGAACTTTCTGCTACTTCGCAATAGCCATCATAAACTTCCGACAACCCCTCATTGATCGTTATGAGCTTTTGGCAAGCCCACAATGACCCTCACAAACTTCTGACAACCGTACGGTGGCCTGTTAGGAATGTTTAGAAACATCATTGTGACCGCTATGAACTTCTGGCGGTCTTGCAGTGGCCGCCAAGATTGTCCAGCCCCAACACTGCAATGGTTGCCACTAGGGGTCACCACCATTGTGCATGAAGTGCACTAGTTTTTTTTTTTTTTGGTGAGCACTCTTTATTTTTTTGTTTTTTAAAAGAACTTTTCTAAATTTTACGAAACAAATTTTTGATTTGTTTGTTGAGCCTAATATAACAGTTTTTAAAAATGTAACCCTCTATAAATCAATTCTGTTCTTAACTTTTTTAAAAACTCTTTTCAAAATCCAAAATATTTCTTAAAAATTTTATCAAACTGATTTTTTTAATTTTAAATTTTAAAAAGTAGAGACTAAGTTGAATTTGTGCGAAACTCACAAATTAAATTTGAATTTTCCCTTGCAGATACCGATTGACTGAAAACTTTAGCATAAAATTTTTTTTTTTGTTTTTAACACGTCTACATAAAAGGGAGAAGGATTAATTACCTTTACTTTATGGAGCGTGATTCCAACCGATCGAACTTCATCTTGGGACAGCATAAAAATTGTGGATCAACATATTTTCATTAGATTTTTTTATATATATATATATATATATATATATATATATATATATATATATATATATATATATATATTTCTCTTCAGAGCTGCATGTCGGGGGACCAACTAAGCGGCAGTGGTAACCCTATGTTTTAACCATGAAAATGGACCATGAAGTCTCACCCGACCAAACAGCAGAGAAGCAGACTGCAAAAGTCCCTAAGCGGGAGCTTGCTTCAAACTCTCAGACTTCGTCCTTGTGACTGATTGCCTTTACTTTTAATGTCGAATTTGGGTGACAATGTTCTCCTTGGCTTTAATCAGAGGAGGCATCATTCGCAGAAGGTATTCTTTTTTTTTTTTTTGTACAATTTTGTTGGCTTTAATTTTGATAATTATCTGGTGGGTTGGTGAGAAATTGTGATAAAATCAACAAAAAATTGACTTTGATTCTTAGAGAAGCTTCGTATCTGGGTCAGTTGGGACTTGAGAATTAGACTTCATTTTCTTCCCATTCCTTTTCTAGGTTTTCTCGTTAACCGAACAGAGGGTTGGTATAATAGGTAGTACATATTTACGTTTTAAGTTAATTCTTGGTTTTGATCTGATAAGAGTAGTGTACACACTGAAGTTTGATTCTGAAATTTTGTACAGCTATATTTTTATTTTTTTTAGGTTTGAAATGTCACAGATTTTTGTGGATATTCAAACGTTGTTATTGTAGGATGCATATCATTTGGGTTCTTTCTTGGAAGAAGTCAGGCTGAGATTTTTCTTTTTTGGTTACGGTATCATACTTTGGCGTCTAGGGTGACTAATTAGTTATAAAGGGAATATGCGGAAGTGCTACCACAGGTCTGCATGTATATATGTGAGAGACAGGTTTCTTCTCTGGGTCAGTGCTACCTTGTTGATGTCCCTCTGTCTTTGATCCTCGTCTTTGTGTCATTAGATGGTGATTATGCTTTTTGAAGAAATTACAATTGTTAAAAGCTAATCATTTCGATAGTTTGATGGGGAGTACAAATTCATTTATTTAATATTGAAGCTGATAGACGGTCAAAATGGTGGGTTTAAGCATGTGTCTGAGTTCTTTGGTTCTGTTCTCAGTTTTGCTTGATAATGTGGAAATCTATTGGTTATTAATTTATGGCCAGAATGTGCAAATTGGCCTTTACGTAACCAGACGTAAATCTGAAGTTCTAGAATTGTTTGGTAATTAGAGTCATGATAAGTTTCTTATGCTATATTTTTATGAATGTTCTTCATCTATTCTCTATATCTTTTGTCAAGTGATGCTTTATACAGATTTGGTGCAAGTGCTTTAATTGACAGTTTTTCCTGGTCATAACCTTAAAGAAAGAAAAATGAGAAGCTCCAGAGATCTAGGCAAACGATAGACTTGTAATTTTCTAGAGAGATTTGAATCTGAGTATTATAGGAAAAAAAGGGTAGCCTCCAATAGATCTCTAGAGGAAATACTGCTTTGATTTTGCTTCTAACAGTTAATTTTGAGATATTATGTAAAGAATTTGATGTTTCCTTGAAGGGGAAAATTTGAACTTGTCTTGCTCTCTTTTTGCTTTGAATGCGTTTCATGATAGATTATATGTATCCATTATGCAGGGATTCTCTACTGTGTTTATCTTGTCTACTAGAAAATATCCCAACTCTCTCATCATTGCCTTCAGTGACTTCATTTACCCAGTCCCCTGCTTACAGTACATGGGTGCGCCACAGAAGCTATGACACAGTGAGGCCTCTTCGAGAAGCGCCATGCATATCCGCTCAATTGGATTTTTCATTAGTGCAGAGATTAAATATGTTTGGTTTTCATGTTCTTAGAAATTCGGTACCTGCTAGATACATGAGTCATTCATCAATTGAGCTGAAGACAGACAATGATGTTGTCAGGTTTTCTATTGGTGTCGGAGGTAATAATGATGGTCCCCGAAACAAAGGAAAGAAGAAGACCAAACGAGTCAAAATGTCTAAAAAGGCCAAAGTGAATGAACTCAGATTCTATCGCCTGAAGGCCAAAAAGAAGATGACTTCTCCAAATCCAGAAGTTAGGATTAGATATAAACTTGAAAAGGTTAAACAATGCCCAATTTATTTATTTTTTTTAAAAGTAATCAGAATATCATTAAAAGCTTTTTAATATCAATGGTTTAATATTTTTGCTTTCTTTAGAAGTATCTACTCCTTTATGATGTCTAAGTTGGTTGAATGTTGTTAGCAGTGTTTAAATTAGTGCTTCTTTTATTATAGATCTTCTTCTTTTTTTCTTTCTTTCTTTTCTTTTCTTTTCTTTTCTTTTCTTTTCTTCTACTTCTTCTTCTTCTTCTTCTTCTTTTTCTTTTTCTTTTTCTTTTTTTTTTTTTTTATTATTTTTTTATTCATTTGTATATTTCTTGAACATGATGCAGTGACTAACAGTTTACTGGAATTTTTCTGATACAGATATAATGCATCAACGATGACTTTTTATTAGTCTTGTCCGTTACTCAAGCTTTTTGTTTGTGGTCTTACTGTGCTTTGAGCATTTCAAAACTGACTATTGAACCATGTTCTCTGATTTTCACGGTTGACCTGTCTAGACCAACATCCATTGCATGAAAGATGCATTGGGTTGTTCAAAGGGTAGATGTGTTCCATAGAATTTTTAATTTAAAATGGGTAAAACATTTTTAGTAGTGCTCTGCAGTCCAAAAGAATCTCCTCATTGACCTTACAGATTAATTTCAATTTCAAATTATCTTTCTTTGGTTTATAATAATCTGAATATCTCAATAAATGTGCTTTACTTTTGTGCTTTGAGTTTTACTGATATATGGCCAGTTTCCGAGCTATGTGTAACTTATGAAGTCTCTTCAGGCCAAACGGAAGGAAGCATGGTTGATTGAGAAATTGAGGAAATTTGAGGTTCCCAAAGCACCTGCGGAAACATATGATCCCGAAATCCTAACTGAGGAAGAAAAGCACTACCTTAAGCGTACTGGTGAGAAAAAGAAGAACTATGTCCCAGTTGGGAGACGAGGTGTATTTGGAGGGGTTGTTCTCAATATGCATCTCCATTGGAAGAAGCATGAGACTGTAAAGGTAATTTGCAAGCCATGCAAACCTGGGCAGGTTCATGAATATGCTGAAGAGCTTGCTAGACTGAGCAAAGGCATTGTGATCGACATAAAAGCTGACAATACTATAATTTTCTACCGGGGAAAGAATTATGTGCAGCCAAAAGTAATGTCACCTCTAGATACACTGTCTAAAGACAAGGTAATTTCAGCATTTCCTTTAATAACCATTTGCTGAATCAGTGGATCAAGGGGGCAAAGTATAGTAGTCTAGAATAAAATTTTCTCATCTTTTCTGACAGTCTTCATAATAAGCTTTGTTTTTACTTGTCTCAATAATGCATCGTCATGGATCGGTATATTAACAATTTTTCTCTTAGTACCTGCAAAGTTGAGGTATGGGATTGCCCAACTATGTCTGCTTATATGTGCACTACTTGATTTGCATTTGCTCAATTGGTCTTAAGTATTTGGGTGAGTTGTGATCAATCTAGGTTCCAAATTGTTCATATAGAGTTGGAACTGCATGTTATCGTACTAAAGACGGGCTCTCAGATGGGTGTCTGGCTTGGGGAAATGTCCATATTGCTAGTTCCTCCTTGGCAAGGAATTACACATAGTCCATCTTATCTTCTCTCAAAGCTTTTTAAATTTGTGAATAAAATCATAAAGAGAAAGAGGGGGAGGGGATTCAAAACTTTGGCTTTGCTAATAAAGTGGGATTTCACTGAAGCAATGTGTGTAAGTAGCATGATGCTCTTTGGCAGGAGTAAGGTTACCAACTTTTGCTCTATGGATATTTTTGAACATGTAATCTATGCACTAGTTTTTATTTTTTTTATTTTCGGGTAATAAACTTGTTTCTATCAATGAATGAGTTAATAAAAGATCCAATATTCTACTGTGATTCATGATTATTTTGTTTTTGTTTTTTTTTTTTTTTAATTTGTGAATTGAATTGCTTTTTAGTGGTTGTTATATTCCCTCTCAGTATGGAAGCAGCAAAAACTTTTTGGTGCATGATTGTTGGTGATAAGAAGTAGAAAATTGCTATTTCATTACTTGGCATGGAAGACATGAGGAAATTCTCTAGTCATGAGCGTTTGAATCTGGGAAAGAGGAGGTGACAGCTCCTTAAGGGAAATGATAGGCAGGGGACACTCATCCGTCCCCTGTCCTACATATAATAATAAAATAATATATTATATTTTTTTTTTTCATTTATTCTTTCTGATTTTCACTTTTTGTTTATATAATATATTATTTTATTATTATATGTAGGACAGGGGACGGATGAGTGTCCCCTGCCTATCATTTCCCGCTCCTTAAAGCTTAATCATGCTTGGTGTGTGAGAGATGAAATAAGGCAATGGTTGGTTCCTCTTGTTTCATTAGATTAATGCTTTATCATCCCTCATCTTTTCTCATAAATCAACTAGAAATGACAACTACAAATTATCAAAGTGCTAATAAATTTTAAATAGAAAGAATATAATTGGGAGATTATGCTTCATGGCCATTGTAGAATTGATAATCAAATGAGTTGTGTAATCAGTTTGTGATTGGTGTTTTTTTTTTTTTTCCCATTGCTATGGTTTGGGGTCCTTAATTCCCAAATTGAGCTTATTTTTCCCTAATAACCATTCCTTCGTTTGTGTGTATGTGTTTTCTTTTCTTTTTCTTTTTCTTTTTCTTTTTCTTTTTTTTTTTCTCCTTGTGATCGTTTAACCTTTTTGATGGGGATACTGGGACCAAAGTTGTTGCTTGAAGTTGAGGTACTTTTTGTCTTTTATTTTCTTCTCTATCTCTATCTTTTTAGGAATTTTTTTTTTCATAGTTGGCAATCGAGTCATTTAACAAAGAGGAATAGAAGGCTAGGGGGGGTGTTTCTTCCGACTTTGGTGGGTTTAATGGCAAGTTTTAATAATATCCTCGTTTTGAAATGGACCTTGCATTTTCTCAAGTCTTACGTCTCTTTGTGGGACATCAAAATGCTATAGTTCTTGTTGTTGATTGGGGCAGCATTATTGATTATTGGATTGCTATAAAGTGCATTAAATATAATACTTGGTGTGTTTGATTTGATCGTTTGTTATTAGGCTTGATAAGATGATGGGATGTGGAAATTAATCTTCTTTGACAATCCCCATCTCTCTGTCTTCCCCTTTTCCCTCTCCTTGTATGGAGTGTGTTACCTCTATCAAATTGATCAGCTCTAATGTATGTGTGTTTGTTGTATTTGGTTATTGTAGTCTTATCATTTCAGTTTATTGGCTCTGCATTTTCCTTTTTCGTTCCATTTAACGATATATCATCTCTCATCTGATTTTATCCTAACTTTATCTCGTTTAGTTTCTTTAGATATGTTGGTGGCTCATTGAGATTCATGTTTCTCAATAGTTTTTGCGATGTACTTATATCTCTCTTAGTCACAGGAAATCAAAACCTGTTTTTATTTATATATTAGAAGATTCTGGATATATGTTTAGCCTTTGTCAGTTTCTCATCAAGTAAAAAAGCAATTTGAAGTACTCTGCATAGTATTCCTTTTCTTTTTATTTTTAAAACAAGTGTTCTACATTGTATTATTATATCTATCATTAAGAAGGTGGACTGATTTGTGTAGATAGTGATGCATTGATATAGATAACGCTGGATCATAATAGTTTCTTTCCCATATAAAAAATTGCAGGCCTTGGAAAAGTACAAGTATGAGCAGTCACTTGAGCATACTAGTCAGTTCATTGAGAAGTTGGAAAAGGAGTTGGAAGAGTATCTTAAGCACCTTGCTCTGTACAAAAAGGCAAAAGAGGGCACACCTAAAGATTCTGTAATTTAACTCTTCTTTTGGAAAGGGGGTGAAACTCAAAATGTCTTTACCGATGCTTCAGCCATACGAGGACCATTGAAGAACAAGAAAGCATGAAAGAGAAAACGGCCAGAAATGTTGAATTCTTCATATGGTCCCATATCCTTGAAGATTTCATGGAAAATATTGTTAGTTGTACCCTTCTTCACCTGCATATATATATATATATATTTTCACGCAATTGTTATCATTTCTGCCTGCATCAAGTTGGAGCTACTAAGGCCAGGCATTTGAGAAACTAACATGGTCGGTCAACCAAACAACAAACCAGTAATACTATGTAGTATAGACGAGTAATGCTAGAAGAAAGACTTTTGTTTTCCTCATTTCCCCTCTATAGGTGACGTAGCTTTTAAAATTACTATTTGATCAAAATTATGTAGTGATTCATTTCAAATTCAATGGTAATTTTAAAAGTCACATCATTTTTTAAGGTACATATATATTTTCTAGTGTCTTGTCATTATACTTTGTGACTACTAGTACTTGATCTTCTCGGATGATAATTTTTTTTTTTTTTTTTTTTTTTCTAAATTTTCAATGAAATAAGAGTTTGTTGCAGATTTTTTGTTGAAAAATCAGTTTAGTTATTATACCCTTGGGCAATTTTTTCGGCCATGCTTTAATTTGAGGAGATATGATCTTCATAATTCTTGACACGTCCCCTAGCTAGCTTTAGGACTTTTTTTTTTTTAAAAAAAAAAAAGAAAAAGAAAAAGAAAAAGAAGAATAGTAAAAGTAAAAGTTGTCAGGTGAGAAAATGTGGTCAGAAGTTGTGTATTGGGGTTGTAATATGTATCATTTCTCTAATTTGAGACCAAAATACTCTTGTAGTTCACTTAGGCTCGTAAAATAGTTTTTGGAAAAAAAAGGTTTTTACTTATTTTTGAGTGTTTGTCGTGACGTAAAATATTGATCAACTTGAAAATGTTTTGAGTTGATCAAACTTTTCCACACCCCTAGCAAGTGATTGTGGGAGCGCCCCCTTAAGGGGCTGTCTAACAATTGCCTATTCAAATTGCTTGCAATATGAACATGCAATTGTAATGGATTTCAATCCCACCATTGAATGCTTTTTATTTTTACAGACACTTTTTTTCTGCAACTTTTTTTTGTTGTCTCTCTCTTCATCGCAATTTTGCAAATTATATGAAAATATAAGAAATATTTTGCTATTTTTCAGATGAGCCAAAAGCTGAAAAATGTTTTTCAAAGAATTTTTAGGGTTGCAAACAAATAGCAAAAAATAATCACTTGTTTTTTGAAAACAGTGCTTGTAGCTAAAAACATTTTCAGACAAAATGTATTTAACATGTAGGTATCCATCGTAAAACATAACAATCTGTGTCCTATAGATCAGTGACACGTATGCTTTGATGAAACCCTAAGTGCTAGTGATTTGTGCCATTTGATCAAAGTTATCAGTGGACAGTTTTGTAGTGCTCCCCTCTGTCAAAGCCTTCCACTAACAGCCTTTAATTTGACTTCCAATGGGTGTTGACGAAGAGGAATATTTTCGTTATTTTTTAAAGAATAATGATTCAATGCCACCCAAATATATAATTTTTCACCATCTTGTCTATGTGGCAAGGTTGTCCCCCACTACTTTTTGAGTTTTTTTATTTTTTAAAAATAAATTAAGGCGAGGGACCACCTTGCCACATAGACAAGGTGGTGAAAAGTTGTATATTTAGGTAGTAGTGAATCATTACTCTTTTGTAAAAGAACTCAAACACCGCTTTCCTTATGGCAAAATCGAAATTAAATTGCCCCTAGTGGGCTCATTCGAAGTGACTCATTCTCTAAGATTTCATAAAAGAAATTGTGCTTTTTCTCAACATCACAACTTCATGTATGTTCATTGAAAACATACTTGTTATTAATGGTCATTTAATTTTGTTCGTTCCGTCACACTTATGGGTCATTTAATCTTAATCGTTAGATCCCACTTATTATTGATAGTTATTTAATTATAATCGTCAATAAATTTAGTTGTTGCATTCGTTCTTATAAGTATCTTATGATATAGATCAAACCACTATATCAAATAATTACAATTGTCCAAAAATAATTGTTATGATCTGATCGCTCCTCAAAACACCACAATTTGAAGTGCACAGCCGTCGATTCACACTATGGATATATTCAAGTGCATATACCCGAGCTTTGCTTTAAAGCAATAACTAAATATGAGTTAGAATTACTGAACGTATATACCCCTCACATATATAACATAAATATTTATTTAATTTTTGAAATCTTCCATCAATATTAATATTCCCTACTTTTGAGTTACGTACCCTAAATAATTGAGGATCCCGGCCAGAAACTAAAAATAAAGTGTATGTGCATGTGTGGCTTCTAGAGAAAATGTGCATATATATATATATATATCACAAGTCAACTAAGACAAAAACATATGGACCGTTGATTTTTGACATGAAATTGTTGATGAGATGAACCTCAATGGGTGGTGGAAAATGAGCACTTCAAATTTCAAAACACAAAGGACCGTTCTCAAGCCTTTTCATTAAATATTGGATCGATTATTCTTCTGTCGTGAGTTTGACATGATCATGAGATTAACAGCCAGCCATGATATGATATGAGCAATTGTACTTCTTGCATGCTTGTTATTTCTTAATTAGCGACAAGAAGAAAGTCAGCGGTGTGGGACTCATGAGGATATGTTCCATTTGTTAATATTCTTCTTCCCACTTTGGACGTGGCTCTGCTTTCCACTTTTCCTCCGTTTGCTCAAAGTCCCTTTGCGAGAGATCGAAAAGGCGAAACAAAAGCAAAATATTCCTTACAAAGTGCATGCCTCGATCGATCTACCTATAAAAATGTCTATCAGGCTTCTTCTTTAGCCTAACAATTTGGAGATGGCTACCACTTCTTTTCAAAGCTCTAAGCAGTATGAACTGGATTGCCAACATCTTCATTCTTATTTCTCTGGTATATATATATCTTTTTCAGTTTTAATTTCCTCTTTAATTAGTTATTTATTTCATCTATCAATTTGGATGCAAATTAAGAAAACTGTTTTAATTCAAACTGTAAGGATTATTGAAATAAGCATGCATGCAATTCCATTCACACCGGGCTCGGCAAATTTTTAACTAAAATTTAGATAAAAAAAAAAAACCATCTTTGCTTATTTTAGATATTCATTTTTTCAAAGCACCTACACTCAGATCAATATTTTAGCTATTCACTTTTACTATTCTATTTAAAATATTATTTCTTTATATATTTTCACTATTCTCAATGAGAAAAGTGTTGGAGAGATTGACACAACACTTATTACATCTTTCTAACGTGGGACTTAGTCCTATTACACTCACACATGTATACTCAACAACAACAGAACCTGATTAATTTTTTTTTAGTTTTTCTTAAAAAAAAAAAAAAAAAAAAATTAATGCATTGTTGAACTATAGTGCTCAACAATTTGCTGAACACTATATATAGCAGCTAGCCAATTCGTTAGCAAAAGTGGCTAGCAGGATGATGGGGGGTTTTTTGCTAGTTTTTGCTACAGAGTTAGCCAAAATAATTAATCTTTTGAGCTATTTAGGCTAGCTCATCGTGAATGCTTAGCAGTGGAGATTATTTCTCAAATCCACTAAATCCTAAGCTAACAGGACATTATCATAATTAAAGTACCATGCATGAGGACTTCAATTCCCACAGTATCATCTGTTTCAACCATCCATTTGTCTTCCTTTTTTTTTTTTTTTTTTTTTTTTTTTTTTTTTTTTTTTTTTTTTTTTTTTTTTAAAATGCCAATGAATTATTGTAGGCAATGGTGCAATCAACAACCAGAAGATTGTGGAGATCTTCGTATACAGAAATTCCCATGAGTTTAAGTTCATTCGCCAAACTTACAGTGCTCTCTATGGTCAGAATGTTCTTCATCTTATCTCAAGTATTCAGAGGAATAATCCATCTGCTGTGAGTGAGTCTTCGCTCGAAATTCAATTTCCTTCTCCTCCTTTTTTCTCTCTCAGAAGCAAGAAAATTACTTAAAAATGTATGTCTGCATTATATATATATATATATATATACGTACAGAGAGCAGCTTATCTTCGAATGATAGAACCGCAAGAGCGTGATGCTGAAATAATGAGGAACTCGCTGTTTGGAGGGAGTACTGTGAATCTTAACGCTTTCGTTGAGATTGCATGCAGCCGACCATCTCAGGAACTGCAGTGTATTAAGCAGACCTACCGCTCAAGATACAGTTCTGATCTTGAACAAGATGTCACTGCCAAAATTAATGGTGGATTCAAAGAGGTAACTACTGTTGGAAAGATTACCGAATTAATAAGAAAAATAGAGAAAATTACATTTTAGCCCCCTAAATTACCAACCGTTTTGCAACTAGTTCCACAAACCGCCAACACTCCGACTTCGGCCCCCAAACTACCAAAACCTTTGAAAAATGCTCCATGTGGTGAAATATCCTCATATTACCCTTGCCACATTTCATTTTTCAATTAAAAAAAATAAAAAATAAAAAACTAAAAAAACTATTTTTTTTTAAAAAAAAAATAAAAGAAAGGAGGGTGTTTGGGGTAGATATAATCTTTTTTTTTAAAAAAAAAAAATTAAATAAAATTTAAGTTTATTTTAGTTTACTTTTTTATTTTTATTTTTAAAAAAATATTATTTTTTAATTGAAAAATGACATGTGGCAGGGATAATATGTGGATATTTCACCAAATGGGGCCTTTTTTAGAGGTTTTGGTAGTTTGGGGAGCCAGAGTCGAAGTGTTGGCAGTTTGTGGGACTAGTTGCAAAACGGAAAGTAATTTGAGAGGCTAAAATGTAATTTTCCCAGGAAAATATGAAGGGAAAATAAAATTTGGATAATTCAAGGCTTGATTGCAACAACGATATCTTTAAAACGTGTTTTATCCCCTTTCTAATTGATAAGCAATTTGACAAAACTAGTTCTCCGAATAAATTAATGAAGCTCAAACGTTACTCTATAATAGTACGTAAGAAAATACCGTTGCGGACAGAATATATAGCACAAAAGAGATATGTAGGAGAATAAAAAGAAGCTATGAAATTTTGTATTTTTGCAAATTAATGGTCAAATTTATAGTGATTTTAGACACATTTAACGATCCAAAAGCATTTGATCCAATGGTGACAAATCGTTATCACAAAATCCAACTTAATTGACACATTAAATAGCAAATCAATCTCTTCCAAAATGGCTAGAAAAGGTTCAAATTTTCTTTAAGTTCGCATTTGAAAGTTGACTTCTTCGTATCTAGCCAATGTGTGACAAAACTTTCTTCCTACATTTCAAAATTTTGGTTTTCGATCCCTCCAAAATTTTGGAATGATCGACTTGAAAGACATTAGTCTTTGAATTAAATGGACATAAAACTTTTTCTCAACAACCTCTTTCTGGTGGTTGTTCCAGCTTTCCAAAATGGATTCGGGAAGGGTAGTGACCTTTTGAAGTTCATGTCCCTCCGGGTAAGGTATAAGGATCTTTCAAAGTTCATGCCCCTCGTGCCCTTTTGGCTTTAAATATTGTTTATGCGGCCTATTTCTTAACTTTTGTCCATTATACAAAGGACCAAATCATTTTTGACCCATTTCTTATTGGTTTGTTTTATCTGCACTATATTTTCATTTTCGGTCTATTATTGAGATCGAAACCCACCCCTTTCGGTTTTAAATCCCATGTAACCCTTTCTTATTTGATTAGAAAAAAATAAATACACATATATAAAACCTTTTAATTGTAAATATATTTCTTAATTATTTAAAATACCCTAAATAAATTTATTTATTTTTTTAAATAAATCTAACAATTACTTGCATCTTTGAATTGAACTGCTTAAAAATAATAATAATAATAAATAAATAAAAATCACTTGTTCCTCTAGCTAGTACATGATCTTATGTACTTTCTGTTATTCGATCTCTTAGATTCTTCTGGCAGTTTTGAAGTCGTGTCGTAGCTATGGTGGGAGAGTGGACATGAGCATGGCCATGTGCGACGCCAAGACTCTGTACGAGGCTGTAGAAAGCGGGAGGACCGTTGACCAGAAGACCATCATTTCAGTTCTAAGTCAACGGAATTCTGAGCAGGTAAAAGCCATTCTCGTCTCCTACAAACAGCTTTATGGGCAGGAATTCTCCAAGTTCATGAAGCAAAGCAAATGCGGGCAGTTTGGAAAAGAAGTTGGAATCGTAATCCGATTCATACAAAATCCCGAAAAGTTCTTTGCAAAGCAGCTGATGAGGATGAAGAGCGCTGATGCTCGAGAGATTTTGATTCGACTGGTGATCACTCGGTCGGAGATAGATATCAAAGATATTGACGAGGCTTTTGCAGCCAAAACGGGGAGTTCCATTGAGAACCTTGTGAGAAGGGAATTCAACGGTAATAAAGATCAGACTGGTGACATTGTAGCTCGCATCTTGATTGGACTGATGAAACGAAATTGAGACAGAAAAAAAAAAAAAAAAAAAAAAAAAAAAAAAAAAAAAGAAAGAAAGAAAGAAAGAAAGAAAGAAAAAAAAGTATATATATTAATATTATCTATGAAATAAAGAACATGTTTTCTTTTTACCTTTTGTATTTTATCAAATTCTCTCTTGGAGCCTTTTTTCTATTTTGCGTACTTAGGATCGTCTGTTTGCTTCAACGTAAAATTTGTTTTGAAAGAAGGTGTTTCTTATTTTTTGGTTTTTAATGCGACTGAAAATCTTTGTTAAACTTACAACGTTTTCGGTTGACTAAAAAACTTACAACGTTTTCCAAGTAGGCACCATCAACAATTGTGGAAAGAACAGAGAAGATACTTGTTGATGGTGCCTACTTGGAAAATTTACGTACGTGAAGTTGCGAATGGAAGGATAAGTGAAAATGGAAAGACAAGAAATGGGGAAGGCAAGTATCTTCTCTGTTCTTTCCACAATTGTTCTTCCCGTGCGTTTGTTAGTCAGCTTCCGAGTAGACACATGCTCACCATGCAAGGTTTTTTTCTTCTGCCAAAATTGTGATGGTGGCTTGGGAAAAAATAAAAGGAAGGTTAGACTCGGCTGAATTTTGGCTGCACGAGTTCATCACGTTTCAGATGAAAGGGCTGATTCCTTTTAACTAGTTGATACCAGTTCAACCTTTGGGTTGCATCTGGGCTTTGGGCTGCATTTGTTTGGTTCTCCATATATAGTCTTGTATTGGGCATCTCTCTTTCACTTGCACACCTTGAGGGCAAGGTGTCTCAAAGGGGGGGGGGGGGGGGGGGGGGGGGTGTGGGTAATGTAAGGAGGTATTCTGTGAGTAGTATACGTGGCAATTCCTTTAAGGATATGGATATTGTTTGTTATTAGTGAAGATACAGGAGATTGTTTCATCCAACTGCAGGGGATGGTGTAGAATCTCTGTGTCTCTGTTGGTGTTTTCTTCCTTGGGTGCGGCTGCTGGGTTTTTGATCCAGGAGGAGAAAAAGAGCTAAGAGAAAGAAGAAGAGGCAATGGGGAAGAAAAGCAAGTGGACAAGCATTCCAGTCTAATTTGGGAGGAGATGTCACAAGCAGTAAGCAAGTCTTCGGAAAAGCTAAGGAGGGAGTTGATGAAGTGAACGTGAAGAACCAAGAAGCTGCATTGAGAGAACCTAGAAGATTGGGGTATGTGCAAATTTGACTCAAGTCCACGTGCAGGATTCCTATTTGTTCAGTGGCTACGTGGCTCCTTCATATCACATGGGCTCCTTCATATGTGTTAGTTTGACTCAAGTTGCAACGAAGCCAATGTGGACTTGGAGAAATTGATGGGCTTCCACTAAATAAATTCTGGGTTATTTTTCATTCAACCCGCAACCTGAGGGCAAGGTGGTTAAAAGGGGTGGGTAATGTAACAGTCCATTAGTTAGCTAGTGTTGGAGAAATAATTAGCTCCAAAGACATGTGGGCCGAGCCCATCAGGTCGGCCCAGCAAGATTAGACCCAATTTATAAGACCATTCGTTATCTCCAAAAAGACGTATATCTCGAGTATATCAAGATAGACTTCTATCCCATCAAATATGGGATAAGGTACCTAATAGAATGACATTAGCTAAAGAGAGTGTCATATCCAGTTTGGACTCTACTACCCAATTTGAATTCTATGAAGATAAGACTTAAGACCATGTGATCTAGGACTCAGACTCCTAATCAGATTATGCTCCAAGTATTTTAGCAGTTTTATAACTGTGAGCCTATAAATAAGACTACTACACTAGGTATTGAAAAACAGATTCTCTGAACTCTTGAGATTACTGATATTCTCCAGAAAATAAGTTTGAACTGACTTAGGCATCGGAGTGGGGGTCCGGTCGGCACCCCCGACGAGCCGTTTGTTATTTTGCAGATTACGAGGAGAACGAACATCGAGGAAGGCAACGAATTACAAGGCGACACGTCACCGTACCGGAAACTGTACCAATAGTTTGGCGCCGTCTGTGGGAAACGACGAATCGCTTCTTGCAAAAAAATAAATCCGCAACGGTGACTACGTGATCAAATCAAGTTTGAAATCTCAGATCAGAATCTAATCACACCAAATCGGTGCTGGCGGTATACAGATGTGGTATCATCTAGATCCGCGCTCAGAGGTAACAATTTTACATGGGTGTGCTGATACAAATTCATAGTGGGTCCAATTTTGTTCCTAAAAAAAAAAGCATCGTTGCTTCTTCCCCCAAAGAAAAAAAAAAATAAGGCTTGAGGGATTGGGCCTAGTCCAACTCTTTCCAATGGGTTGGCCCAAACAAACAAAAAATACAAAAAAAAAAGGGGAGAAGCCAACCCGGTCCGGTTCTTGGCTTCTTCTTCGGCTTTCCACCAGAATCCAGAAAACCAGATGGAGATCCTCGCTTCGCCGGAGATGCCGAGTCAGGAGAAGAAGGATTTGCCACCGCGAAGGTACAGCTCTGGATCCACTCCCACCGACTCTGTGACCATCGAAAGCCCCGGTAATGTGAACTACCGAGGCGACAGTAGATCCTCAACAACCGGCCTTTGAGTTGGCTAGAACCGGTTCTTCCACGAACGTTGGACAAGAGAAGATGAGTTTTTATTACCCTTGGTTTATCAATCTCCCTGAGGCACAAACTTATTATTTGTCTAATTCATATACTTTAAGTATTGGCATCAAATTGGCCATCTTCTTGTTCGACTCTTGCTTCGGGGGTTTCTCTTTGATTGCAGAGACAGTAGGTCAGGTGCCTTTGCAATTGTGGATTATATGAAGAGGTACCACGGAGCCACGAAGCGTTCTATTTGGTGTGCTTCTGTTGTGGTCAGGCATCCTTCAACGAGGTTGAAATACAAAGAGAAGAAAAGAGGAGTTGGCCCAAAAAAAAAAAAAAAAAAAGGATAAGCCAACCCGTCCAGTTCCTAGCTTCTTCTCCAAAGAATATCTGGATTTCCACTAAAGTTCAGAAAAGACCCACATCAATGGGAGATCCAACAAGAGTCAAAATCGGCGGAAGGCGAGACCAAAACATGCACAGCCTCGAAGTCTTCGACGCGGCGCTGGACCCAGGGGTTTGAGTTCGACAAAACCCAAAACGTCTCCTCCTCGGGTCAGCCTTCGGATCGGGTCATTGTCTCGGAGATCCGGTCTCCCCAGCTACCCAGATGGTCGTCGAAAGCATGGTTTTTTCGTTTCAGCCCGAGCTCCAACGTAACTCTGATCCCGATCAATCCACAACTTCAGAAGAAATCAAGGGTTAGAAGAAACCATGGAGACCCAGAACCTCCGACGATTTTCGTGCATCAAAGAGAGAGGTACTGGGGCGTAAAAGCTCGGTCAGTGGCCAGTAAACCCGAACCAGAATTCTGAGGTGGATCCATCCACCGAGTCGCCCAGTGGGACGTTGGAGCCCAGAAAGATCGGGAGATTTTCAGGCGAGGACGACGTTGCTGGTGGTGGACGGAAGCCCGACGAAATAGTGACTGATCGTGAGGAGCCCCTACTCATCGTGGGTCATGCTGGGCTGGAAGGTTCTGTTGAACCGCTTCTTCTTTCACAGGAAATAGTTTTTGCTGAGATTTTGAGCCAGAACATCGAGACTGAGCATCTCGAACGCTTCAAACTCCACGACCAACCACAAGCTCCTACTTGCATTCGCAGATCCGTTTGGCATTTGTCTTCATTGAGAGTCCAGGAGATGCAAAGCTCTGTGCTTGATGAGGCAGAATTCTATGGCTACCTTTTTTGGAGATGATCTTTGAGTTGATGTATAGAAGGATCTGTGGGTCTAGTAAGATATTTTTACCAATTCTGTGAAAGGCTCGGTGATGACGACAGCCTCGGTGTGACTAGTAGATCTAGGCTTGGGTTGGCATCCCCGAGCCTTGCCTTTGTCCAAGTTACGGAAACTCACATCCCCGAATCGCACCGCCATAGCTCAACCACCGAGGCCTAAATAATCTAAAACCGCCGGTGTCTTAGAGAAGAAGAGTGGAAAAGATGGGACAAAAAGTAAGAGACACGTATGCAGTATGCCGACATGTGAAAGACATAATAGGCATCTCAAATCATTTTTAAGAAGAGAAGTCTAGTTTGTCTCTCCAAATTAAAAAGGAAAAAGTCGGGGCTTCACCCTAAAGAAACAGAGCTTTTTGGATTCTCACTATGGCCTGGATGTGGATGTGGATGATGCCTAAAACACAACCCGAGCTACACATTCCCTCCCTATCAATATCAGTTTGAGTTTCATAGCTTGGCAGTACCTACCGTCAGGGCTGATTTGATTTACTTTGAGAGCTCACAACCTATAGGTGTCATACCGAATGAGTTCACTAACTTGAGGAATTTTTGCTTGCAACCGACTAAGGAGCTAGAAAAAGGAGTCGAGAAGAAATAAGAGAGAAGACAGAAAAGTAGCTGTAGAAGTGTGGGCTAGCTTCTAATACAGAAAATTGAGAAGAAAGGACCATGACGTTGTCAATCACAATCTGATCACATGGGCAGCGACGTGATTGAGAAAGAGGGAGACAAACAAGAATTCTGGAAGGAGATGGACATTATGAAGACGTGCGGAAGGGATTGAAGAAAGGACTTGGATCACGCATTGAAAACTTGTAAAAGTGAAGAAGAGACAAGGCCAGGGCTCTTATTTTTTTTTTTGTTTGTCGAAACACAACAAAAAAAGAAAAAGAAAAAAAAAAAAAAAAAAAGTTAGATCCGAGGTGATTTATTGAGGCGAAAAGTTAGATCCGAGGTGTTTTATTGAGGCTGGAAAGTTAGATCCGAGGTGATTTATTGAGGCTGAAAGTTAGATCCGAGGTGTTTTATTGAGGCTGAAAGTTAGATCCGAGGTGTTTTATTGAGGCTGAAAGTTAAATCCGAGGTGATTTATTGAGGCTGAAAGTTAGATCCGAGGTGTTTTATTGAGGCTGAAAGTTAGATCCGAGGTGATTTATTGAGGCGGAAAGTTAGATCCGAGGTGATTTATTGAGGCGGAAAGTTAGATCCGAGGTGATTTATTGAGGCGGAAAGTTAGATCCGAGGTGATTTATTGAGGCGGAAAGTTAGATCCGAGGTGATTTATTGAGGTGAAAAGTTAGATCCGAGGTGATTTATTGAGGCGGAAAGTTAGATCCGAGGTGATTTATTGAGGCGGAAAGTTAGATCCGAGGTGATTTATTGAGGCGGAAAGTTAGATCCGAGGTGATTTATTGAGGTGAAAAGTTAGATCCGAGGTGATTTATTGAGGTGGAAAGTTAGATCCGAGGTGATTTATTGAGGCGGAAAGTTAGATCCGAGGTGATTTATTGAGGTGAAAAGTTAGATCCGAGGTGATTTATTGTCGTGAAAAGTTAGATCCGAGGTGATTTATTGAGGCGGAAAGTTAGATCCGAGAAGTTTGATCCGAGGGTATTCTACCGAGGCGAAAAGTATGTACCGAGATGACACATACCGAGAGTATTATTCCAAGGGTACTATCCCGAGGAGACTATGCCCGAGCTCCTAGTTCCAAATAGCACACTTTGAGGACCCCTCCAAATTTGCCATCCTCCGAAGTGCACAGTCACATGCCGAGGGACCAATCCGAACCGGAGGTCTAGCTTGAGGAACTCTCCCAAAGAGCCCCATATCGAGTGGCGTGCAAGATAAGGAACTCCAAGTAAGACGGTTCATCTTCATTGAATTCACCAGATAAGTTCATACTCTTCTTTTACAAACATGATTTATGGATAAATGTTGGTTTTTACCAAACAGGAAAATATATATATATGAATGCACTTGTACGCTTTGCCGAAATATATATATATTTTGATAAAATAGACTCATGTGTTGAGGCTTCACTCCTGTCGTGAGTGAAAGGATCACAAAATCATCCCGACGGATAAAAAGAATATATGGTGCTACTGTGCATTCTGCTATTTTGTTTTAGGATATGCAGTGCTTCGTTAACCCTTTTTGCAGAAAAGATACAGGGAGACAACCCCTACAACAAATTAAACAAGGAAAGTCTCTCGGTCAGTCCAACACCGAGAGCCAAGGAGACAACCTTGCAAAGAAAACAAGGAAAAGTCTCTCGGTTTGTCCAAAACCGAGAGCAGGAAAAGTCTCTCGGTCAGTCAACACCGAGAGCAGGAAAAGTCTCTCGGTCAGTCAACACCGAGAGCAAGAAAAGTCTCTCGGTCAGTCCAACACCGAGAGCAGGAAAAGTCTCTCGGTCAGTAAACACCGAGAGCAGGAAAAGTCTCTCGGTCAGTCAACACCGAGAGCAGGAAAAGTCTCTCGGTCAGTCAACACCAAGAGCAAGAAAAGTCTCTCGGTCAGTAAACACCGAGAGCAGGAAAAGTCTCTCGGTCAGTCAACACCGAGAGCAGGAAAAGTCTCTCGGTCAGTCAACACCGAGAGCAGGAAAAGCCTCTCGGTCAGTCCAACACCGAGAGCAGGAAAAGCCTCTCGGTCAGTCCAACACCGAGAGCAGGAAAAGCCTCTCGGTCAGTCCAACACCGAGAGCAGAAAAATAAAAAGTCTCTCGGTCTATCCAACACCGAGAGCAAGAAAAACCTAACGGTTAGTCCAACAAAGGATACAACGGCAGGATTGCAGGTTTTCGGAAGGACAAGAACATCCAAGATAGAATCGGCCCGAGTCCTTTCCTCGGACGACCCGAAATGGTTATGGAAAGGACACCAAGACAAGAAAACCTCTCGGTTGGAGGTCTCCAGACGTTAAAAGATTGGAGCATTCAGAGATAAAGAAATTAAAAGGTAAAGATTTCAAGTTATGATTTCATTTCAGTAATATATAAAGTCTTTTACAGGTTACAAAGATTTTCGAAAAGAAAGGTAAAGCTCAGCGACCTGACTACCCACCTCGAACGACTTAACCTGCTGTCGCAGACTAAAGTTATGGGGGGTAGCTCATTAAGGTAAACAGGAAGGTAAAACTTCAGAATGATAAAGATTCAGGATGAAAAAGCTTCAGGATGACAAAGCTTCAGAATGAAAAGCTTCAGGAAGGTATGAGGATAAAACCTCTTTAAAAAATCATCAAGATACCAAGAGGACTTGACTATCCGCCTCGAACGACTTAGCCCGCGGTCACGGACTAAAGCTATGGGGGGTAGCTCAACAAAGTTAAAGCTTCTACAAAGGGAAAATCACCGAAGCTACACCAAACTCTCAAATTAAGATCTCTCAGGAGCAACTCGAACAAAGATACGGGGAGACAACCCCTCTAACAAACCATACGGGGATATCACCTCTACAAAAAATAACCAAGTAAGTTCATCGCTTCTAAAAGATTTTTTCATATCCTCCTCGGTCATAACTTACACAAACCGATTGTTTGTTTAAGTTAAGGAGGATAACTCAAAGTAAGATTTTTCTCTCCTAGTCACGGAGGTTAAAACAAAAGATTTTTTCTCTCTTAGTCACGGAGTTCAAAAAAAAAAGATTTTTGAAACAAAAGATTTTTCTTACCCTCATCGGAGTTAACTTACGCAAACCGATTGTTTGTTCAAGTTATTAGAGGATAAGTGAGAATTGATTTGTCATGGAAAGTTTTTCCATAACAAAGAATTCAAACATTACAAAGTTCGAAAATAAAGATATTCACAGGTGAGACCAAGCTAGATGGTGTTCATATTAGAAGATTCGGTACGCCAAGCACAAAACCTCAGGCCAGCAGAAGCCCCTAGTCGTTATAAGTCTCGGACAACCAAAGCCTCAGCGCTAGTCTGGGCCTCCGAAGCCCCCAAGAGAGATTTTTGTGGAAGCGGTCTACGAAGCACTACCGATGAAGAAGCTTCGGGTATGTTAAGCCTTTTCTTCAACGGACAACGGTTTACCATTTTTTGTCAGACAGAACCTTGATCTCAGGAAAGTTGTACGCAAAGTGTTCTCTCAGAGTGGCATTTCACCACAATCTTGGTGAAATCAACTACATCAGTCCGATCCATCTCCTACCGAGAGTAGGAGATCATTTTTACAACTTTGGCCCGACCGACAATATTATGTAGAGGCATTTATGAAGAAGATATCTATGAGAAGTTGCTATTAGTACTATGAAAAATCACAAGTTGGATCCGCTCAACCCGATCCAAGGAGGAGATAAACATTTAGCAACTACTTCAGGGAAATCAGGTATCAGTTATCCCTAGTAGAATTGGGATAGGACTTATGGTCCAATCAGATAAGAAGAATGATCAGATCAGAAGTCTAAGAAGATATCAGATTAGAAGTCTAATAAAGGATCAGAGTCCAATTAGAACTTTAACAGCAATTCTAGATCGACAAGGAGCAGGAATTCTAATCCTTCCAGAGATTCGAGGCATTATTCGTCATAATTACTTTGAAAGAGGCAGTAATTGTCAGATACAGATTATGGAAGATCCAGATTCAGAAATTGAGGTATTTAATTCTCTTACATTCTAAATTCAAATAAGAGAATTAGGGGGGTAACTATTGGAGAAATAATTAGCTCCAAAGACATGTGGGCCGAGCCCATCAGGTCGGCCCAGCAAGATTAGACCCAATTTATAAGAACATTCGTTATCTCCAAAAAGACGTATATCTCGAGTATATCAAGATAGACTTCTATCCCATCAAATATGGGATAAGGTACCTAATAGAATGACATTAGCTAAAGAGAGTGTCATATCCAGTTTGGACTCTACTACCCAATTTGAATTCTATGAAGATAAGACTTAAGACCATGTGATCTAGGACTCAGACTCCTAATCAGATTATGCTCCAAGTATTTTAGCAGTTTTATAACTGTGAGCCTATAAATAAGACTACTACACCAGGTATTGAAAAACAGATTCTCTGAACTCTTGAGATTACTGATATTCTCCAGAAAATAAGTTTGAACTGACTTAGGCATCGGAGTGGGGGTCCGGTCTGCACCCCCGACGAGCCGTTTGTTATTTTGCAGATTACGAGGAGAACGAACATCGAGGAAGGCAACGAATTACAAGGCGACACGTCACCGTACCGGAAACTGTACCAACAGCTAGTTAGAAGATTATCACACGTGGTGAATCTGTTAGTTAGTAGTTTTGTTAGTCGTATTCTTGAATTGTATAAAAGAGAGGGAAAGAGCTAAGGATAGGCATTCTGTTTTGTATCTTCACTACAAAAAAAATTGTTTTTTGCCACTTGCATTTCGCCACGTGTACAGTCACTGCACACATGGCGAACTGTTGGCCACGTGCAAGTGGCCACGTGAAAAACACGTGGCAAATTCGGGTAACACTAAATGCACATTTCGCCACGTGTATTTTAATACACGTGGCCAAGTGGCCACGTGTATTAAAATACACGTGGCTGACAGTTAGTCACATGTACTACAGTACACGCGGCTAACAGTTAGCCGCGTGTACTTAAATACACGTGACCACTTGGCCACGTGTGCTACAGTACACGCTGCCAACATTTGGCCGCGTGTACTGTAGCACACGTGGCCAAATGCTTCAGTTTTTTCAAAAAAAAGAAAAAAAAAAAGAAAAAAAAAAAAAGAAAAAAAAAAGAGGCTTCTCTAATTTTATTTTATTTTTTTATTTTTTATTTTTTTTTTCACCGGTATTTTCTTTCGCGGAACAACATTTTTTTTTCTTCCCTAGCCGGAAACTTCTTCGAGGCCAGCAACAACAAAACACCAACAAAATCCAACAAAACTTCTTCCGGCCAAAAAACCACCAACAAAACAACAGATTTTTTTTTCCCTTCCGGAAACATCTTCGAGGCCGGCAACAACAAAACAACAGAAACATCTTCGAGGCCAAAAACACCAAAAAAAATCCTAGACAGCAAAACAGCACCGAAACAGCAAAAAATACCAACATAACAGCAAAATATCAACAAAACTGCAAAATCTCCGGAAATTTTCATTCTGGCCCAAAATACCAACAAAACAGCAAAAAATACCAACAAAACAGCAAAAAATACCAACAAAGACACAAAGTCGCCCAGTCGCCGGAAATTAGATTCAAAACTACAAAAATCAAGAACCGTCCACCCATATTTTTTTTTATAGATACTTTGAAAGAAACAAGCAACAGGTGGAGAGAGCCCCTTATATTCCAAGGTCCTTGCAGGAGAATACAATCAACATGGCTTTGTAAGGAGACAACAAATAAAAACTTGTTTGGTGCAAGAACCTCTATAGCAAGTGGTGCAGCAAACTTCTAGGCTATTGCTAGCGTAGCTTTGATCAATTGAGAGTGGAGAGGTTTTTTTGTTAAAAGCTTACCAATAAGGGCAAAGCCTTCACGGTTTGGGGGGGCTTCTTCAAGGACAGGGAAGTCCCATACTGGAGCTTTCATCTCGTCTATGAGTTTTTGAACAACGGCAGTAGAGCAAGGCAGTTGAGATTGATGGTGAAAGAGGGAAAGACAAGGTGTTGGAGGTTGATGGTGAAAGAAGGAAAAATCAGGCTTTCAGAAAAGTTCTGTCAAAGAGGGCACAAGGAGAGCTCAAGAGAGAGAGCGAGCATTACCGTCCACCCATTTTTTTTTTTTTTTTTTTTTTTTTTTTTATATAACCTCATATTAAGTTTTAATATTAATGTAAACTGTACCGTCCACCCACACATTTCGAACAAACATTTCTTTTTGTTCGAAATGTGTGGCCAGGTGCCGCGCGGAGCACCTGGACCAGTGGTGACGTGGCTCAAAGCTACGTCGCCATTAAAAAAAAAAAAAAAAAAATTAATACTGAATGTGCCGTCCGTCCATCCATTATCCGAAGGGAGAAAAAAAAAATAAAATAAAATAAAGGATAAGAGAAGTCAAAGAAGGCGGCGGTTGCAGAAGAAAAAAATAAAATTGAAAAAATTGAAATTGGCAACGTTTATTTGATACACGCGGCCAATTGGCCACGTGTGAAAAATACACGCGGCCAATTGGACGCGTGTACAAAATACATGCGGCCAATTGGCCGCGTGAATTTATTACACATGGCTACTTGTTTTTCGTAAACAGTCTGCCACGTTGTCATTAAGACACGTGGTTAGTTGACCGCGTGTCTACAGTAACAGTTACTGTAGACACGCGGCTAATTACAACTTTTTTTGTAGTGCTTGTTCCTTGTGAACTCTGGAGGTCCTTTGGCTCCTTAAATTGCCAAGAATTGCAGACTTGCCATCTCGAATCGGCTTGTTCAATAAAGTTCATACTTTTTCTATTCAATTCTTCTTCTTTTCCCTTGTTTTCCTTCCTTTTTCTTTGTTGATTTCATAACAAAACTTCGATCATGTTACATAATCATACAAGTATTAATAGCTCTTTGCACTTCTGGATAGATAAAAGAAGGGGCTATATTATGTCACTGAGATAAACTCAAAACACAGATGCTTCCTTGAAGATTATTGTTAGAGAGACTAAGTTATGTGAGTTCAGATAAAGTTCTTATCTCAGGTGGGATGCTTCCTTGAAGCGCAGTTCCACCAAGATCCAGATTTACTAAATTTGGCAAAGAATAGAAGTTGAGTTTCAAGTTTGTTCCCAAAGAGACATTAGCCAAGTCAATCTCTGTCACATATCCATGATCAGCATTCAAAGTAACACCGTACCAGGTGCAACGACTTGAGAAATTGTTATGAGCACCCCACCACCTAGTCTCCTGCAGGCCTTCGCCTCTGGTTCTAGTGATGACAAATCACATGCAGCACAAACAAGATACAGGTAGCCCCATGCTACTACTACCACAATGCATATGGAAATGGAAATGGAGGGTGCCATGTTTAAAATTGTACGATTGATGAGAGGGCAATGGCAAAAGGGTTGATTGATGATTATTATGGTTTGCCTGGATGTTGGTTGCGGGACTATTCTTCTTGTTTTGGTTTATTACTTGGATACAATTACTTAAGATCTCTTATCTCTCTATTTAGGTATTTTCGCAGTTGCGGGAATAATAAATTCATTCATCTATCACACTCAAAAAGTGATAAAGAAAAGATTGTAAAGTGGCAAATATAGAAGTATAGAACCGATATTGTTGCCATTGTGCGCGCGTTGCTCCATTAATGTTCTGGTTGGTTTTCTACGGGAGAAAACTTGAGGGGTACGGAAATCATTGAATCATTTTCTAATGAGGATTATTGTTGTCGTAATTATTAAAATCATGTGACTTATTTCTTTGCGGAATGAATTGTGTTAAAATTCTTTTTGGGTTCTATCAAATTTCCCACCTTTTTTTCTTTCCCTTCGATCAGTTCATTCATTCGTAGATTTACTTGCCAATTGGTTTTTTTGTAACTTAGATCAGGTTTCAAAGGTCAGAAAGCATCGTGAATCTGATGCATATATGTCTAGTCAAATGATGATAGAATATGCTTTAAATATCTAAATGTTGTTTTTTATGCCTGCTGGCTTTGGGTCATGACTATTATAAAACCAGCAAATGATTTCAAGCGTTTGGGCAGCTGGTTGAATTGTTCCTAAAATGTCAATATCATTTGCTTATGGAAACTGTTTGTAGGCAGGTGCATATAGTAACCAAAACGGGTTCACTCCAATTTCCAAATAGATTAAACTTCATGGGAAACAAGAAGGGGAAACCAAATATGAGATCAAACTTTCCACAAAAAAAAAAAAAAAATCTATTTTTTGTTGGTTTTATTTTGTGCACTGAACTAAAGGCTTCATTATTCCTCAAGAAATGGATAATAGAAATGTCGTATTGGTTTGAGTTGATAATTTGATTTAGCTTTTTTGTTTTTGTTTTTTCTCTAAGCAATATAGAGGGCTAGAGGAGAGGGGCATTTAATTTAGCTTACAGTTTATTGAAAACAAAGAGTGTGATATGAACTCCACCAACAATTGTGATGAAACTCGATAACAATGATGGTTTGAATCCCCAAGATCGTGTAGACAAGATTTGTTAAGCCTTGACCCGTCACCTAACTAGATGAGAAACCAAGACTACGAAGGATTGAAACGCTACACCAAGAAACCTAAGAATCTCTCAAGAATCAAGGTGATAAGTTTGGTTATTTGAAAGCCACAAGATTAACTTGATAAGTTCAAAGAGTTCTTTCAAGAACGAAGAGGAACACAAGACCTCACAATAATAATAATTTTCTGAAAACAATATCTGCCTACAAAATTCGTAATGCTCATCTATATACTTGGAACAACCCTCCAAGAATAGGAAAAGTCATAACTACAGCTTTAAAAGCAACACAAACATCAACATAAACAAGTCCCCACGTTTTTAGGTCTCTTGGACTTCTAGAGGCAGCCAAAAATAACTAAATGATTAAATTCAATGTATTTAACATAACCAGCCAAGACCAAGTTCATTCCCCTATTTAATATCCTTGAAACTCAACAAGTTTACACCCTTTAATGGTCAGACCATGCTGGTCACGTTTTTGCATGCTAATTAGCATATTCAATTGCTTTGATGACATGGACTAAGCCTTGATTATTATTTGAGCCCATCTTGGTCTTTTTAGAATCAGCCCAATTCTCTTGGATTTGCCCATTTAGTGCTTTCTTGAAACGTTTGGCTCTAAGTCTTGTAATTGGGCCACTAGGAAGTGACAAAGAGTCTTGTGCAACTTCAGCTCCATCCCCACGTGTATGATCAGCATGTCCAACTCCTTAGTTTGCATCAGAGTGGTTAGGAGGCATGTCGATGGTAGCTCTTGCAATAATCTTCTTTCAATGTTACATCGACTATATGAATCTATCTAGCCATTGAACTAGGTAGCTTATATAACTTTCGAGTTGAGTTGAGTTGACACAAATAACATCGACTCAAAGGACGGGTTGAAAGTCCAATTGTCACTGGGTGGTTGCTACTTTTGTTTTGAAGTAAAACAATGAGGTTTGTTTTAGTCAGAATTAAAATGAAGGTTTTGATTGCTGATTTGACCTCCATCAGGAGCTAACTGGTCGGTTTGGTGGCGGGTACTTGAATAGGCCTAGTACTCAGGTATGGTAAAATTCAATTTGGGATCCTAAATTTTGTGAGGCTTGCAATAGTTATCTATACTTGCAAGAAAGAGAAATGTTAGAGGTACCAAATATTTTACCAAGAGATGGATACCAAGATGATGTGGAGCTTATTCAATAAAGATGATCAAAACAATTAATTAAAAGAAATGTTACGGGTACCAAAGAAAATAAGGTATAGGGATTTAAAAAAAAAAAAATGATTAAGCAAGAGAATGATAGGAGCATGTACAGATAAATTTCATGTCTTTAAATAAACCAGGTTTTATAATAGTTTCCCAACTCATCTTCATAGGTTGATGAGTGATAGCTAGCTAAAGATAATAATAAATGAATGATAACAATAACAAATAAGAATGACTAAATAGGTAAAGCTTTATTCAAACGTTGCGTTGTTGTTGTCCTCTTATAATATTATTCTGTAATTCTTATCTCTTCATGCACTCCTCATACAATGCCTAGCTTTACTCTGCTCTTACTTCCTTTTGCCCTCTATAACATTATGTTCATTACAACCAATTTCTGTCATAGTTTTGGGAGCGTAACAAAGGTTTTTTTTTTTTTTTTTTTTTTCATTCACGAAATTGGGATTTCATCCTTTATAAACCATTATAGTTAGGCCAAGTACTCAAGAATGATAAACTTCAATATTGGTGCTAACTTGGTGAGGCTTGCAATAGACATCTAAGCTCACAAGAAAAGATGTGAAGATAAATAAAAAGACAAAGCAAGAGAATAAAGGAGCATGTAAATTTTGTTTAAAAAAAAAAAAAATTGTAGGAAGAAGAAAGGAAGAGAAGATGTAAAGACGAAAAAAAAGGACAAAGCAAGAGAATAAAGAAGGATGTACAAAAAGAAATTAAGGCTCTATTTGTTAATGTGTTTTGAGTGATCTTTTTTTTTTTTTTTTTTTTAAAAAAAATGTTTTGATATGACATAAATTTGAAAATTGGTTTTGTTTTTTAAAGAGTATACTTTTGTGTTTTAGATTGTTTATTAATGTTTTTGTATTTAGAAGAAAAAATAAAAGACACAAAACAAAAATCTTAACAAACAAAGCTGAAGTTTTGAAGATGGGAAAAAAATAATAATAATTAGGTTCATTATAACTCGCTTCTTTCATAGTTTTGGGGGCATAGCAAATGTTTGTTTTGTCTATCAAAGTAGAAATTTAATCATTTGTAAACCATCTTAGTGATAGTTAGGCATAATAGTCATGGATGATAAACTTCAATAATAAGGGATGCTATCTTTGGTGAATCATGTAATGAATATCTAAACTTGCAAGAAACAAAGGTGTAGGAATAAAGAAAAAGATAAAGTAAAAGAATAAAAAAACTATTCAAGAAAAAAAAAAGAACAAAAAAAAAAGGCGGAAGAAGAAACGAAAAGAAGAAGTGGAAACGAAGAAAAGGACAAAGCAAGAGAATAGAGGAACGTGTACACAAAGAAAATAAGGTTTAGAGACAAAGGAAACAAGAAAGGAATAATTATGTTCATTATAAATTAACCATGTCAATCACATATTCACAGTTTTGGAAGCATACCAAATATTTTGTATTTTCTACCAAATCATCCTTTGTATTGAAACCATGCATCCTTGTGATAGTGAATAGATTTGTATTTTCATTTACCAATTAAAGGAGAAAAAGGTTTGTGTGATCGATCATTTAATTCATATTCATCTACCACTCTTTTACCAAATTAAGGGACACAACAATTAAGCTTGATTGAAGTTGTATAACAGGTATGTGCTATACACTCTCATTTGTTTCCTAGCTTGGGTATGCTCTTTTCTATTGCCATTATATATGTTTGTAGTGATATTTAACATGTATTTCTAAGATTTTGTACAAAGTTGATAATTTTTTTTATATATATAGTACCTATTATTGGTCCATTTGGTCCTACTATACGTGATGTCTCCACTTCTCTCCTTTTTCTTTTCTCACTCATTCGGGTTTTTCTTTCAGCCTTATAAACCATGTTTAATTTATAAACGAAACCAATCAAGAGCTATAAGATAGAAAAACCAATTAATAAATGACCCAACTTACGTAATTGCATCAGAATTACAAGGATAATTAGTTAAAAGACAATTTCCTTTAATTTATTTAAAATTAAAGGTTAATTTCAACTTTAATTGAATTTTTTTGGTGTTCAAGACAAGAGGATAAAGGCCGGTTTGTTAATTTTGGTATTTGAAAAAATAAAATTAGTGCCCAACAACATATATGCATCCACAAATTATTAATTACCATATATATATTTTATAATTAATGTTTACAAACCCTTGGATCTCTACATACGTATCATCCTATCACATATATATCTGAATACTAACCACCTTTGGGTTTTGTGCCTACCTATATAGCTCTACCTGTACGTGTGCGTACGTTTGATAGTAAGATGGCGGGCGAGCATTGGCATCACTTGCAGCTCAAAGATAATGTGTTTGGTGATGAATATGAGGACGTTGATTGCTGGCTGTGCAAAAAGCCAGTATTGGGAAGTCGCGGCTACGAATGCGGGGAATGCGGTTATTTTTTCCTTCATGAGTCGTGCCTCGAGCCAACAGACAAGATAGAGATAGAGGCCACACATGAACCGAGTTTTAGACATCACTTGATCTCCATGAAAGAGCTGGACAACAATGGCGAGAATAGAGTTGTTTGCTCATTGTGCGAGGAACCCGTATCGGGTTTGTTAGGTAACAATGGGCCCACCATTTACAAATGCTCCATCCCCAACTGTAGCTTCCTCCTTCATGAACCATGCGCACAACTGCCCTACAAAATTACAACACACCCTCTGCACTTCTTACCAAACCACGAACTTGTTCTCATACCGTTAGATGAGACTAATAATCGTGAATTTTGTTGCCGTGCTTGCGGTAAAGTTTTCAGTAGAGGCTTCTATTACCTTTGTAGGAAATGTGGTGGTGATTATATCCTCGACATCAAATGTGCTTCTCGTTGGTGCCATAATATTAGTGCTGACAATTGTAACCCACACGCATTCTTCCCCACCCGAAATCCAATGGAGTTCACTTGCGAAGTATGTGGTGTGTATATAGCGTGTTAAGAATATAGATCAAGCTAGAAAATGTGCTTTCTGTTAAGAAAGGTTGTGACTTTTGAGCCACTCAAAATTCATGGAAAGGCAACTTATTGTCTGGACCAGGAATATAATGTCATGCGCACCCAACCTTTTTGTGGACCGTTGTTGTTTAAGAATGGAAATGGGTAAGAAAGTTAACAACTTTAAGTGTTTTGGGGTAAATTTAGGACTTTTAAGACCTAAAGATATTCGAGGCTCAAACTTTAGGCTCTAGGACTCATAAGAGATGAGTAGGTGGTAAAACTTTTGGAGCTTCGTCAAAGAAAAACTCAAAAATGGTTTTTGTGCAGTCACCAATAGAATGGCACCTTTCACCAATTGGTCGATGCATTTTGTAATACCCCAAACATTAAATAGGGTTAAGCATGCACTAATTATATCTTAAGAATGCTAGGATTGGTTATCAGTTTGTAGAGTATGAGATTCTGGGCTTTTAAGAGTTCTTATGCAGCCCAAACGTTTGAGTTGGATCTCAAATGATTGAGTGGAAACTAAAATGTTCAAAATTGGATAGTCAAACGTTTGATAGTACAACCGAATGTTCGCATGTGGCCCTAAACCTAAACGTTCAATGGTAAAACCGAACGTTCGATAATTGACAATACTAAAAAATAACACATCAGCCTTACCTCAGCCTTATCTTGTGCAATTCTAAACCTATAAATACCCCCACCCTCGACCCTTCACCATATTTTTTTTCCTTCTATTAGTTTGGTCCTAGAGTGTGTGTGTGTGTGTGTGTGAGAGAGAGAGAGAGAGTTGGAGAGATAATGAGCTATGTTGGTCATTGTTCTTCAAATGAGGTAACTTTCCTAGCCTAACTTATTTTTATTAGTGTTAGTAGGTTGTTAGCTTATTGCTTATATTATGTTTTGAATCCGTAGCTTGTAGTCTTGAATTCCTAGTTAGGTTTTGGTTTTAATACAAGATTAACGATTGATTAGTAGCTTAATGATGTTGGACATATCATTTCTACATAGGAGTATTATTGTGGTTTAGGATTGCGTTAGAGATCATATAAAGACCTTAGTTCTTGTCGGAATGAAGTCAAGAAGGGACTTTTGGTTAAAAATGAGTTTTTGCCCAAAACTGAACGTTCGACCCCTTCTGCCCGAACGTCTGATAGTCAGGCAGTAAGAATATTTTGAACAGTTTAGGACTTTGAGCCTTTTTAGTTCGAGTTAGAGACTAATGTCAAGTCTTTTCGAAGATTTGGAGGTTGGAGAATGTCCGGAAGATTACCTAGTGGAAGTCTACAACTCAAATGATTAAAACTCACACGGATACTTGTTATTTATATTTCTACATAGTATGATTATTTTATGTATCAAATGTGCATATTTACAACTCATGTAAAATATTCTTTAGAATAGTGTGAACAATATTTTTGTGAAAATAATTGATGAATAGCAAAATAATGAAAATGAAGAGTTTGTAAATGCAAGCACGTAAAAGATTATGAATTAAAATTACATCGTATTATATGATAGACCGATACGTGCGATATAACGGCCATAGACTTACTATTATACATGTTAACCCTATAATCAAAGAGAGCTACTTTTATTGTTTGGCCTTCGATCTAATGGTTCTATGTGACAGGCGCACCATGTACCAATTGATCGCTATTACAACTTTACTAGTAGCGTGGACCACCCGAGGTCGGACACGATTGGGTTGCTAACATATGACGGTATGCGATGATATCTGGGACACTTGTATTGTACTACATGTCTCTAAGGACAGCGCCAACATTGCTGAAGGGATTAATATCTCAGATAGACCATATTGTTTAACATATGACATGCTTACTTAATATATCATGTACTATATATATATATATAATGTATTACCATGGCATTCTTTTTATTCAACATAGAATTTCATTTATATCACTGCTTGTGATTTATAAATAGCGATTTTAAAATATGCGATTTGAAAAAAATGATCTTAAAGAAACACAGTTAGGCATTTGGCAAAATCACATTTTGGCATTTAAAATCGCAAATTAACCTTTAAAATTTCGTGTTTTCAAAAAAGCACCCAGTTGCCTACAATTTGAAAAGGCAGATTTTTTACGTTTTTAAAATACAATTTTTTAAAAACGTAATTCTCAAATAATTAATTTTCTGTGATTTGATTTAATATGATACTTTATATCTACGAAAGTAATTTCAAACGCACCCCGTAGACTGTAATATATCTCCAATAGCATAACAATAAAAATTAATTTGATTTTTTTTTCTACAAATGCTGCTTCAATGACCGACCACGGGTATAAGCATTACTCAGTTATACGATTAACTAAATTACCTTAATTTTTTTCTTCTAAATTTTTAAAAAAAAAATAAAAAAAAAATGAGGAAGGTTTATTTTATTTATTTTATTTTTATTGTTATTGGCTTTTCATAACGCACAGGCAGTCTGACTGTGAGCAAAGCGTGAGGACACCTGTGTCTGTGAATTGAAAGACTTCGCCTTTTAAAAGACAAGTCCCATTTATCTATTCTATAGCCTATAGCCTATAGGGACAGAGACTGCAGGAACACACCCTACTGGCCTAAACAACCAGAACCCCTAAAATCACACTTGTGCCTGTGGGCCAAGAGAGATCTCAAAGCAATGGTGGGAGACGTTCACGCGCTTCAGACCGTCACCAATTCCAACTGCTCCAAGAAAGCCAAAGAGAAAAAGAAGAAGAAGCGCGGAGGGAGCAAGAGGAAGATGACCGCAGAGCAGACCCTGGCTTTCAAGTCTGTCAGTGAATGGGTGTTCTTGGATCAGCCTTCTTCATTGCCTTCTTCTTCCGCGTCCTTTGTTGTCGATGACTTTGGGGTCCAGAAGAGTCTTGGAAGAGGTGGGGAGAAGCTGGTGTTCGAATTGCATTCGCACTCCAAATTCAGTGATGGATTCTTGTCGCCTACGAAGCTGGTTGAGAGAGCTCATGGAAATGGGGTCAGTTTCAATTCTTTTAAATGGTTCATGTTATTTTATATTTTAAATGAATATATAACAAATGGGTTTTGCCTTTTCCCACTTTTTATTGTTTCTGAATGATCTGCCGGCAATCGGTTTTGCTTTTTAGGGAGAGTAGATTTACTCTCTTTTGAGTTTTACAATTTTGTAAGTAATGAATTAGTTTCTGTAAAATATTCTCATTTAGGCTGCATTTTGTATTAGGTAAATAAGTATAGAAGATGGTTTTTTTTGGAAACTCCCCTGCACTGTATAGCTGCTGTCTGATGCTCTAATAAATTCAGCACATAGAGTTGCAAATCCATTCTTATCAGACTTGTTCATCCCTCAACCATCGTCAAAGATGTAAGAATATATGTCCATATATTCTGGGCAATTGTTCATACTTGTTTTGATTGATTTCTTTTCATAGTGAGAAAAATAGACACTGTATTTGTGGCTTCAAGTATTGGATGAAACCGTTATTCTTACTTATCATATATCAGGTTTTTAGTTGTATAAAAATGGTCAATTATAGAATCCACAATAAGTTTTTCAATTGATGAAGGATAGGCATGATGTGGTTTTACTGATTTTTCATCATTTTGGTGAATTTTAGCAGTGTTTGTGTCCTCCTGATAGGTTTGGCAAGTGTTGGGATTAAGAAGATAAGTGATTCATGCATAAATGCTTAGATTTAGAATTTGATATATAGCTATGGAATTCTTAACCAATTTCATGATATGTTGATTAGAATCATAAAAAAAAATAAAATTAGGTGGTAGATGCAACACATATTGAAGGAGAGCCTAGTTGTATTGGGGAGATGTGAATAAGATGAAATGAATGATTGTGTTAAATGATGAAGAAGGAGACAGCATTGTTGCTGGTTTTTAAAACTAAAATGTTGATGGTGGTGAAAGATTGAGATGGTGTTTGATTTTGTACTAGTCATTTTTGTGTTTAATACCAAGGAGTAATGTATTGGCACAGTGGTCAAACATTGAATTAAATGTAGGGAAATTATTATTTATAATGTAAGTTGCATATCAAATGACATTTCTTAAGATAAATTCCATTATAATAATTTGATGTTTCATCTTCTCTTTTTATTATTTAGGTTTTTGGTAATTGTTTCTTAATGCGATTTTGCATAGGGACTGACACTGGGTAATTGCTTGACCATTTTTATTGGGACTCTTATTGAGACATGAAATCATGCCCATGCTGTGTTACATGGGATGGGCCAAACTGTATTAAAGACAGTATGAGGAAAACAAGAAAACAGAGGATGAGATTGCTCATCAAAGGCAAAGGCGGAGAAAGAGTCAAGGAAGGGCAACACCATACAAAAGCCATGTTTAGGATATATCAATATGATAAAGTTTTTTATTTTTTAAGATGCTATAGATGAAACTAATAGGAGACTCTAGATGACCTAAATCCTGCAATAGTTTTTATTTTAGTATGTGAAGTTCTTCTACATCCCAAGCACGAGCTAAATCTTTTCGGTAGTATGAATCATATGTTGAGCACATCTTAACATGTGATTAGTCCTTATTATGCCTGATTATTCTTAGTGTTGGAAGTCAAGGCTTTGTTTGGAAAGCCTTGGAGAATCTTCTTGAGTTGGTGTTGACTTTAAGAAGAAAGGTGACCTTAGCTGGTTCCTTGCTGATTAATCTACCGTTGAACATATATTGTTCAACAAGTTAAAGGTTAGCTTTCTTATTTGTATTTGGTTTTTTTATTTTTATTTTATTTATGAATGATTCAGATCTTATTGAGAAAAAAGGGTTAGACCCACGTACATTTACGTGACAGACTAATGGTTCTACAGGTTCTTAAAGGAACAAAATAGCCATAGGCATGTTGTGACAACTTTATGTGGTGCTCGAAAAAGATTTGGCATTCAAAATGCGTTTTCAAAAAGTCTAATCCAGCCTCTAGAAAATTGAAATGTCAAAGTGTATATCTATCTTTATCTTTCATTTTGACCCTATGGTTGCTGACAAAACTTCGATTTTGCATATGTCAAGGTTGTTTGGTCTTTCAATATGCCCTCCGATGTCAAAAGTTTGTCTCTACCTTATCCTAAGAAAAAAAAATTGTTATAATTTAGGAGAGGGTAAACACTAGGACATGCTTGAATCTCATTGGAATTAGAAGAACTCTAAGATCTATGTAAAGTGTCTTATTTGGTTACATGAGAAAGCTGAAAGCTGCTAGAGGCTCTGTTTACTTTAGCTTGATTTGGTTCTAGTTCTATGGCAGTGTGGTTCATTTTAAATTCTTGACAATAATTAATAATTGGACCTTCACTCATGCTTCTTTTAATTTTTATCTAAAAATCTATCTTGGTTCTTTTTCTCCCTTTTAGGGGATCTATCCTATATACTCCATGTGTACATGGGTCGCACCCCTTTGTGATTTCTAATGAGATTGATTTACTTATATAAAAAAAAAAAGAAAAAAAATCTATCTTGCCTCTTTTTTGTCTCCATTTTAGGTGATTGGGCTAATCGGTATATCATCTCTTTTAAAAAATGAGAATGAAAAAGAACCAAAAAAAAAAAAAAAGAGAGAAAAGTTTTTCCATATTTGGTTGGAAGGAAGAGGTAGAGAAAGGAGAGGGTGTGATTAAAGGGGCTTGAAAGAGGCCATGCCTTGTCTGATTGGGTTGAAAACGAGTAGAGATATAATAATCCATTTTCCCTTTAGGGCGACCATTTTGTTTTCATCCTAAGTTGGGAGATAATGGGGGGAAAGAAGAGTGGAAGGTTGTAATTCTGATGTTGTGGTGCCCACCATTTTTTCTAGACAACCAAAAACCTCAAGGGATTTCCCTTCCCTTCCCTCTCCTCCCTTTACCTCCCTTTCCATTCCCATCCCTCCCTTTGTGCAACTATTCCAACAATAGTGTTGAAGTCATGTCTTCATTTAATATTACACTTTTTTTAATAACAAAAAAATGTTTCTAGCTTGATATTCATTCCTCGAATTAGACCCAATTCCTTGACATTCCCCAACACCGCATTTCTCTTCTGAAAGAAACAAAATAAATAACAACATACAACACTACCAGAGACCTGCAAGATAAGTGTCAACGATTTGGAGATGAAACGGCAACAGGATTGCTTTCTTGTTGGTATGGAAACTATAATAGATTTGAATCACTGCTTCTCTATGCACGTTTGAGTTTGGAAACCTCATTTTAGCACCACTTTGATCACCATTTCCTGGTAATTCGTTTTGTTGGGATTGGGGCTCGTCAGCAATTGTTAACATATATTTTTATATTTTTCAATCTGTTTATAAATAGTCCAATCATATGTTTCCAATAGTTAACGATTTTCTTGTTCGTTTTTAGCTTTCTAGTTAGGTGCTTTCTCTTGTATACTTCCTGTGTACTTAGGGGCGCCTTACGCTTTTAATAAGACCAATTTATTACTTATCAAAAAAAATAAAAATTGTTAACAGATATTTTCATTTTTTTTTCAATCTGTTTATGAATAGTCCAATCATATGTTTCCAATAGTTAAGGTGTATTGGGATAGATGAGGGTTAGAAAATTGGGAGAAGAGAATAATAGGAATATAGTGGAAATACATGGAAAATGGGAAGCTCATACTTGTGGTGCTGTCCCATCATAAAATAAAATAATTATATACTTTGTTCAAATGGAAATTATCCTATCATATTGTAACCAGGACCCACCAGGAAATTTTTGATGCTATTTTCTATCAGGCTTTGTGTTGAAAAAAGAAATAATGAAAATGGGTACATGTGGCTATAAAAGGAACAAATAAGTCCTCTATAACGAGGGGAGTACCTTTTTTGGTCATATCATGCTAGGGTTACGGAGGATCATAGCAAGGAATTCTTTTGCTTGGTTTATAAGAGATTAGAGGTTGAGGATCCAGTGTAATGAATGAATATGTGGTGATCCAAATGGAAGCTTGTTGATGTCAGTGAGGAAGAAATTAGCTTTAGGAGGACTATGATGGCATTCCGAGCTGACAGCTGAACTCTGTTTAATTCAAAAGGATGTGATAGCTCTAACTTTAGTTAATTTATCATTTAGCTGAGTATGATGCAAAAGGAAGTAAATCAATTCTTTTGGGGAAGCACTAACTTAAGGGAAGTCAATTATTCAGTTGAATCTTTATATATGCTGGCTAATTTACGGGCTCCGATATTGCCTAAGAAGGGACCTCTAGAATTAGTGAGCACATTTAGAATCAGATGACATTTCAAGGTGATGTTGAAGGTATGACATAGCACATGACATGGAAGCAGGACATGCTCAAAAACTATAAGCTCTGGATAAGGGTGGTCCAGGAAGCATAATTCTTTGAGAAAGTGCATTGGCCAGATTTTAGAATACTGTTGTCCTTGTAGCTCTTACTACCCTCTCTCTCATAATGTTATCAAAAGTGAGTGAGTGTATATTTGTGTAAACTAAACTTTGAAAAAGCTCAATTGTAGTCATGAATGTAACTAGTTCAGGTTTTCATAGTTAATGTGCAATTGAGGAAAATATGGTAGAGTGGTCACTATTGGAAAAGATGGAGAAGAGTCACTTCTTTTTTTTTTTTTTTTTTTTTTTTTTTTCCATAAGTAATCTTCAAATATCATTAAAAGCGTAAGCCGCCCTTAAGTATACAGGAAGTATATAAAAGGAAACACCTAACTAGAAGTAGCCAAAAAAAAAAAAAATCATTATAACTAATCGCAAAAGGAGACACATAAGCAGCTGTCCACATATACAAAGTTTTGAACAATAAGGATTTAATCTCGTCCAAAGTCCTCTCTCAGCCTTCAATACTTTCGTCATTCCTTTCCATTCTTAAACACCATAAAAGACACGTAGGTACCATCTTCCACACAGGAACACTCCGCAAACTGCCAAAGGCCCCCAACAAATATACAGACCGACTACACGTCTAGACATTACTCAAGACAATCCAAAAGGACTGAAAAAAAAAAGAATGAAGCAATCCAAATGGCATAAGCCATGTCACAATGAAGAAGAAGATGATCTACAAACTCCTCATTCCTCTTACACATGCAACATTTGTCCACCATAATGACGTGCTACTTTTTGAGGTTATCCATGGTAAGGATTTTACCTAAAGCCCCTGACCACGTGGAAATGCCGCCCCCAAATGAGTCTTAGTTTGCCACACACTCTTCCAAGGGAAACAACAACCTTCACTACATCCCAGGGAGCAATAGAAGGATTTTACCTTCAACAACCCTGTTTTGGAGGGGACCCACCACAGCTTATCTTCACTTCCTCGTCTCACTCTAGTTTAGTACAATACCTGAAAAAAGAGGCAAATACATCAAACTCTTAATCATGAGTCACTCTAGCAAAGCTCACATTCCACTGGTTAGAGTCACCATAAAACTCCAAGTGAGCCGCAACAGAGACATCATTTGCACGAGCAGTGCCAAATAAAATTGGGAAAGCCTCCGTTAGAGCCACATCCCCACACCACTAATCATGCGAAAATATAATCTTTGAGCCATCTCTCACCTTAAATTTAGAGAAGAGTCACTTAAGACGGTTTGGATATGTGCATTAGGAGCAATTAATGCATCACTAAGAAAGAGTTGTTTAAGTTCAAGGAGTGAAAATAAGTAGAGGGAGGTCTAAAGCTGTAGGGGTTAGATGTCACAAATAAGGATATAATAAATGGAGAGGTAACAAAGAGTACTATTTTAGATAAGATATATGGATGAAAAAGAAGAGATGTGGCTGGTTCTGATTAGTTGAAAAACGATCCATAAAGCTGACCTAATTTAATTGGAATTATAGCTAAGTTGAGTTGTATAGATAGTTCAGGTTTACATGGTTTATGAGGCACACCATCTTAGTATATTGGATTAAGAATCAAACCTATGAACCAAAAAGTGATGGTACACAATCATGTTTTTTTTTTTTTTTTGATAAGTAATTTAAAATTCAATAAAAAGCGCAGAGGGGCGCAACCCTAATACACGGGAAGTATACAAGAGAGCACCTAAACGGGAGGAACAACTAATAAATTAAGAAAGTCTACGTAAGTAGAAACACCTAGATGGCAAAGATGGGGCGCTATCCATAGATATAGCGTGTTAAGAAGACGCTTCCTTAATACTACCATTACAGTCTCGACATCTTCAAAAAGCCTCGCATTCCGCTCCCGCCAAATGCTCCACAAAACACAGTGAGGAACTAAACGCCAAACATTTTTAGCTAGGCCATGCCCTCGAAAAGCACCCCAAGTAGTCAACAAATCCAGCACCGATTGTGGCATGACCCATTCAATTCCAAATAAAGAAAACATAAAACTCCAAAGCTCACGGGCGGTGTCGCAATGAAGGAACAGATGATCAATAGACTCTCCCTTCTTTTTACACATACAACACCACTCAATAACCACAATATTCCTCTTTCGCAGATTGTCATGAGTCAAAATTTTACCTAAAGCTGCAGACCATACAAAGAACGCCACCCTTGTCGGAGCCTTAGCACACCATATATTCTTCCACGGGAATGATGGACCATCTTTCCTACTAAGTGCTTCATAATATGACCTTACTTCAAAATAGCTCCTTGTAGAGAGGTTCCAAACTAACTTGTCATCCTCTCCTTGTCGAATCGGAGTGGAGTACACAATCATGTTGGTTAGAGGTCATCATAGATTTGTGCTTCTTTTACGTATAGTTGGAGAGCCAATACATTCAAACTCAATGCAAGCTTTGCATCACCTATTAATAAAATTATTATTCATAAAAAAAAAAAAAAAAAAAAAAAAAAAAAAAAAAAAAATTTCAAACTCAACGCAGTAGTAAATTGCCGAGTCATAGAAAATTTAAGAATATTCTGAGATCTGGATACTTATGGACCTTCACACCATTGATGAGTTATTTTTGCTGCAAGCTGTGGAAAAAAACTTTTTTCACCAGAACCATGTGCAGAAAGGAGATTAAAACAAGCCAAGCTTGTAGTGCATTTGACTTGCTTTTGCTTGACCGGCTCAACAAATATCGAAAATTAATTTGAAAAAAATCTGTGTGAACTTGGCTTGGTGAGGGTGCAAGTGGTGTTGGCATGCAGTTGTTACTTCAATGGTCTATCAGCAATCCTTAGTTATTGATTTTTTTTTTTTTTTTTGGTGGGGGGGGGGGGGGGGGGGGGGGGAGCAGTATTTAACCATGCTTATTGTGGTGGCTGTTGTCATTTGGATAAACTGAAGAAACTAGAGATAGGTCTTTTATTTTTTCATCGTGATGTACTTGTTTACACAGTTGAAATGACTATTTTCAATTCTTTTGAATGGAGTTCGATTTCTTAGCTACTAACAGTCATGGAACAAAGAAAAAAAAAAATGGAACTTTAGTTCCATATCATCCTAAAAATTATTAAGAAACTTGAATTGAATTGGGCTATGATTAATGATGAACATTTGGTCGAAAGATATGTATTAATTTCCACAATGCTATCTGTTAATAGTGTGGGACCCTTGTGGAATTGAAGTCCAAACTAGTTTCAAAACTTTGTATGTTATTCTTGATCTTAAAAGTTCATTTGCTATGCTATTCTCATATTTTGATTCTTGAATACAGCATAAGATGTATTGCAATTTAATTAGTAAATGTTCTCGTAACAGGTGAAAGTTCTTGCTCTGACAGATCATGACACAATGTCAGGCATCCCTGAGGCTCTAGAAGCTGCTCGAAGATTTGGCATCAAGATAATTCCAGGTGTTGAAATCAGTACAATATTCTCCCCAAGGTAATTTTTCCAAGGTTCCTGCGTTTGGAGGTGTATGCATGCATACATACAGATACATACATAAATACATACATGTGTGTGCGTACTTGTTCTTAGTAGTTGCTTGGAGAAAGCTTTGTAATTTTGATTTTCTCTTGCATTAGAGAGCTGTTTTGTAAAACCATGTTTGTGATTCAAAATTGCAAGAGTTGCAAGAAGAGTCTTAGTTGTGAGGATTTATCCTCTTCCATTCCTGTTTGTGTCTCTGATGCTCTGGAGATTAATTAACAGTGGAGAGTCTGGATTAGAGGAACCAGTGCACATCCTTGCATATTATAGCAGCTGTGGACCAACAAGGTCTGAGGAGCTGGAGAAGTTATTGGCTAATATAAGAGATGGTCGTGTCCTCCGTGCAAAAAACATGGTGTCAAAACTGAACAAGCTTAAGCTACCTCTTAAGTGGGAGCATGTTGCCAAGATAGCAGGCATGGGAGTTGCTCCTGGGAGACTGCATGTGGCCCGTGCAATGGTTGAAGCTGGTTTTGTGGAAAATCTGAAACAAGCTTTTGCACGGTATCTTTTTGATGGTGGACCGGCTTATTCTACGTAATATTCTGAGCTTATTGTTAAACCTTTCCTCGTTGCTCTTGATGCATATTGTTAAGTTAGAATTGATGATATATATGGTTTCAGGGGAAGTGAGCCTCTTGCAGAGGCAGCTATACAATTGATATCTAATACAGGGGGTGTGGCTGTGCTAGCTCATCCATGGGCACTGAAAAATCCTGTTGCCATTATCAGGAGGCTAAAAGAGGCTGGCCTTCATGGGATGGAGGTTTACAGAAGTGATGGAAAACTAGCAGGTGTATATATATATTTTTTTATTGTTGTTTTTGTTGAATTTTGTTTTTGGTGACTGTCCAATCAATTGCCATAGAATGTAAAAGATTTACTTCTCTATCTTCGGACAAATGAATGTCAAAGATGCTGCATATCTTTTTTTTTTTTTTTTGATAAGTAAAGAAGCTGCATTTCTTAGGAGCATATCAAAATCCTCACAAAACAATTTCAGGAATAAATTAGGAGATGAAGTTCAGTTGTACTTAAAATTCATCCTTTGTAATGTTTCGACTCATATTTGTTAGAATTTTTTTTTATTTAGATGAGATATTGATTTTGTTTGTACTTAACGGTGGATGTAAAAGGTTAAAAGAAAATTGGTCCCCACCATTATTGCTTTTTTATGGATTGTGTGATGTAACCATTCGTGGTTTGATGCTTAGGTTTGTCTTTCTCATTTACGTTTTTCCTTTGAAATTCCCAACAATTTTCCAGCAAACCCAAATATTTGGACCTATTCTTTCTCGAAAACTCGGACCTTCAAATTCTCATAAGCACAAACAGAAAATTTTGTACAGGGTACTGTTTATAACACTGTTCAAGGAGTTGTACTGTTTCACATAGCGCTGTGTGGGTCATTTACTTTTTGATATGCATGACAATGTCCCTGTTGACCATATTAATATGATTATATGCTGTAGTTGAACATTTGCAATCCTGATTTTGTGTTGGGAATTTATGTCCTTCAAACTTATGGAACCTCATCTTTTGCTTATATTCTACATTTGTTATTTACATTAGTTTACTTGGGTTGGTCAACAGCATACAGTGACCTAGCCGATGGTTATGGTCTTTTGAAGGTGGGAGGATCAGATTATCATGGAAGAGGTGGGCATGGTGAGTCTGAACTGGGAAGTGTGAACCTTCCAGTATTGGCTGCTAATGACTTCCTTAAGGTAGCTCGGCCAATCTGGTGTTGTGCCATCCGGGACAATTTAGAGAGGTATGCCGAGGAGCCTTCTGATTCGAATCTAGCAAAGATTACAAGATTCGGGAGGACCTCAATTTTTAAAGGGGGCTCCCCCTTGAGTTGTGGCAAGGACTTAATTGATCATTGCTTGCCTTTGTGGTTGACCAATGAAGAGAGGCAAAATGCAGAGTTTGAAGCCATCAGGTTGAAGCTTTCCAATATCTCTATTAGTCAGGGAGGACTTCAGGTTCCTATTGAGAGTAAATAGTTATGAGTTGTTTCTTTGTACTAATTTTCTTCCTAGCCCATGATATTTATCTTGTTTCTCAAATTCATTTTCACCTTCTCATTTTTGGCATTTCTGCTGTCAACTAATTCTTTTTCTTCGAGATATATAGATATGTCTAGAAAAGGAGATGTTACATTGAAGGATCTAACAAGATGTGGAAAACAGATAATTGTCTTGTTTGCTACTTTGTTGTCTATATAACACATTAAATTTTGTATTTTTTTTGTATTTTTTATTTTTTCTAGTGGAATAGTTGCATTTTCACAGGAATTTATATTATTTATTTGATGGAAAATGTTGAGGTCTCGAATTTAGAATGGTCTGATCTTCCCAATAACTATCAGCCTAAGGAATACTGCATATATTCACTACAGGAGAAGAATATCTCATGGATGGGGTTTATTTGCATACATTAGCAGGATAAGGATCTCTTTTGTAATTAAATAAAACTTATAGTGCAATTATAAATTTATAGTTGAGTAAATTATAATTAATAGGACTTGCAAGGGTGTTATGAGATAACTAAAAACTCAAAACTTAGTTCTCTTTTAAGCCCTTTCCCTAGCTCTATATAATCCCCACTATAGGGGTGGTTGGCCATGCTTTATTAAGACAAACATTTTTCTTTTATTTTTATTTTTCTTTATTCTTCTCTCATTCTACACGAGAAGAAGAGAAAATAAAGAGAATGGAGAATAAGATGAAAATATTTTTGGAGAGATCTTCGCGAAAGTTCTGATCTTTGCTAGGTTCTTCAAAAGGTAAAGAGTACAAGTTTTTTCATTGTCTTTTACACTACTTCGATTCTTGAAGAAAAGGAGTAAAATATTGATATTAGCACGAGTTCTAGTCATAATGAATTAATGTATATTGAATAAAATTATACATAACAAGGTTCTCTCTTCATGTCTCTTTCATATAAATAAATGTAACTACTCCAGCCAAGTTTTTTCAAGAATACATCGAGGATGAGCAGCAATGTCACAATGTTTACAGTAATAGAACCAAAGCTTTTCGTTTATTGCTTTTTCACATATTTCACAATAATATTCTTCAGAGTTGTCTTCGGCAGCGGCGTAAGTGAGATGTAGGAGATGTGCGTCGTATCTATGCCTAGTTACGAGTGGAAGAGTAGCACATTTAATACACAAGCGGAACCCACAAGTAGTGCAATCAAATGTCTGAGCGCCACCAGGGCGTTGACCACAAGCATTGCACTCTGGTCGATTAAATTCACCAAGGAAGAGGCGGTGATGGTGACCTTTATGTTTAAAGACTTCTGGAATTAAAACACATTGAGCATCAAATATTGCATAATTAATACATGAATCGATATCCTTGACACATCTGTAGCTGAAGCCATTTCGAGATCGCCAACAAGCCCAACATTTGAACGATTGCCCAATATTGGAATCTACATTATGTAGGGTGAGCGGGTGTTGGTGATGTTTAAGTCGCGTAACCTCTTGGGGTAGTTTAGCACATCTTATATGGAGGGAGAATCTACACTCCTCACAACCGTAAAACGGGAGCAACGTTATAAATTGCATACACCCTTCACAACGCTTGACATTCTGGAGTTCTTCATTTTTAAGGATTAATTTATGTTGAGGATGACTCGGATGCTGTTGGATCTCTTGAGGGCCAGTTTTTTCGTCCTCTTTAAGATCGCTGCCCTCGACCAAATGAGTAGCATAGTCAACGGAATCACTCACCTTCCTAAGCCAATATGCACACCGTAAGTGGGCAATGTAGCCACACTTGTGATCATCACAACAGTAAGCTGCATACTTGGTATCCATCTCTTCGAAACAGACTTTACACTCTTGCTTTTTGCCTTGACTATGAGAGAAGGTGCAAGTGAGGGAGTGATCATGTCCTCTAATTTTGATGGTGCCTACAAATCTAACACAGTAAGAGTGAATCAGAAGTAGACAGTTGCTACAATGACAGGCGAAGTCACTGCGTTTCACACCACACGCTTTGCAAGTCAACTCGATCGGATCCTGAGTGGGGATGAAAGCGTGTCGGTTACATTTGTCAGCGGTACTAATATTTAGCCAACGAGAAGCACATTTGATGTCGAGACTATAATCATCACATTCATTACAATCGTAAAAGAAGCCTCTACTGAAAACTTTACCGCAAACACGGCAACAAAATTCACGATTATTAGTCTCATCTAACGGTATGAGAACAGGGTCGTGGTTTGGTAAGAAGTGCAGAGGGTGTGTTGTAATTAGGGAGGGTAGTTGTGCGCATGGTTCATGAAGAAGGAGGAAGCTACAGTTGGGGATGGAGCATTTGTAAATGGTGGGCCCATTGTTACCTAACAAACCCGATACCGGTTCCTCGCACAATGAACAAACAACTTTATTCTCGCCATTGTTGTCCACCTCTTTCATGGAGATCAAGTGATGTGTACTTCTCAAACCATGTCTGGCCTCTATCTCTATCTTGTCTGTTGGCACGGGGCAAGACTCATGAAGGAAAAAATTGCATGTCTCGCATTCGTAGCCACGACTTCCCAATACTGGCTTTTTGCACAGCCGGCAATCGACTTCCCAACGGCTTTCCAGCTTATCTTTGAGCTGCAAGTGATGCCAACGATAGCCAGCCATCTTACTGGATATGAAACGCACACGTACGTAGAGGGTAGAGCTATATAGGTAGGCACAAAACCCAAAGGTGGTTAGTATTCAGATATATATATGTGATAGGATGATGCGTATGTAGAGATCCAAGGGTTTGTAAACATTAATTATAAAATATATAAATATATGGTAATTAATAATTTGTGGATGCATATATGTTGTTGGGCACTAATTTTATTTTTTCAAATACCAAAATTAACAAACCGGCCTTTATCCTCTTGTCTTGAACACCAAAAACATTCGATTAAAGTTGAAATTAACCTTTAATTTTAAATAAATTAAAGGAAATTGTCTTTTAACTTATCCTTGTAATTCTGATGCATGCACGTAAGTTAATTGGGTCATTTAATTTATTGGTTACGTTTATCAATTAAACATGGTTTCTATGGCTGAAAGAAAAACCTGAATGAGTGAGAGATGAAAAAGGAGAGAAGTGGGGATATCACGTACAGTAGGACCAAATGAACCAATAATAGGTACTATATATATATATATATATATTTAAATTATCAACTTTTGAGCTTCTACAAAATATTTGAAATACATGTTAAATATCACTACAAACATAATGGCAATAGAAAAGAGCATAACCAAGCTAGGAAACAAATGAGAGAGTGTATATATAGCACGTACCTGCTATACAACTTCAAGCTTGTTGTGCCCCTTAATTTGGTAAAAGAGTGGCAGATAAATGGGAATTAAATGATCGATCACACAAACTTTTTTCTCCTTTAATTGGTAAATGAAAATACAAATCTATTCACTATCACAAGGATGCATGGTTTAGTTAAACACAAAGGATGATTTGGTAGAAAATACAAAACATTTGGTATGCTTCCAAAACTGTGATTGACATGGTTAATTTATAATGAACATAATTATTCCTTTCTTGTTCCATTTATCTCTAAACCTTCTTTTCTTTGTATACATGTTCCTCTATTCTCTTGCTTTGTCCTTTTCTTGATTTCCATTTCTTCTTTTTGTTTCTTCTTCCTCCTTTTTTTTTTTTTTTTTTTTTTTTTTTAATAGTTTTTTTATTCTTTTACTTTATCTTTTTCTTTATTCCTACACCTTCATATCTTGCAAGTTTAGATATTCATTACATGACTCAGCAAAGTTAGAGTAATTCTAGAAGTCCATAATGTACGTGTTGCTCTTGTGTCCCTCAAAAAAAGAGAAGTATTTTAAAATCACTATTTGATTAAAATTCTATAGTGATCAATCACAAGCCCAATGGTGATTTTAAAAACCATATAATTTTTGAGTGACACAAGAGAGACTTCTAGCATTACTCCCAAAGTTAGCATCCAATATTATTGAAGTTTATCATCCATGACTATTAGGCCCGACCTAACTATCACTAAGATGGTCAAATGATTAAATTTCTACTTTCATAGACAAAACAAACATTTGATATGCCCCCAAAACTATGAAAGAAGCTAGTTATAATGAATTAACCTAATTGTTATTATTTTTTTCTTGTCTCCAAAACTTCAGCTTTGTTTGTTAAAAATTTCTGTTTTGTGTTTTTTATTTTCTCGTCTAAATACAAAAACATTAACAAACTATATATAAACACAAAAGTATACTCTTTAAAATACAAAACCAATTTTCACATTTATGTTACACCAAACCACTTTTTTAAACGAAAAACAAAAAATACCACCAAAAACACATTAACAAGCAGAGTCGCAATTTCTTTTTGTACATCCTCCTTTATTCTCTTGCTTTGTCCATTTCTTCGTCTTTACATCTTCTCTTCATTTCTTCATCCTACAATTTTTTTTTTCAAAAAAAAATTCACGTGCTCATTTATTCTCTTGCTTTGTCTTTTTATTTATCTCCACACTTTCTTTTCTTGCGAGCTTAAATGTCTATTGCAAGCCTCACCAAGTTAGCACCAATATTGAAGTTTATCATCCTAGCTTGAGTACTTGGCCTAACTATAATGGTTTATGAAGGATGAAATCTCAATTTCGTGGATTGAAAAAAAAAAAAAAAAAATTGTTACGCTCCCAAAATTATGACAAAAATTGGTTATAAACTTATAATAAATATAATGTTATAGAGGGTACGAAGAAGCAAGTGCAGGGTCAAGATAGACATTGTATGAGGAGTGCATGAAGAGATTAGAATTACAAAATAATATTATAAGAGAGCAACAACAGCTCAACCTTTGAATAAAGTTTTAACTATTAATTAGCCATTCTTGTTTGTTATTGTTATCATTCATTAATCTTTCATCACTAAGTGCTATTATTATCTTTAGCTAGTTATCACTCATCAACCTTGAAGATGAGTTGGGAAACTATTGTAAAAGCTTGTTTATTTAAAGGCATAGAGTTTATCCGTACATTCTCCTATTATTCTCTTGCTTAATCATTTTTTTTTTCTTTTTATATCTCTATACCTTGTTTTCTTTGGTACTCATAACATTTCTTTTTATTAATTGTTTTGATCAGCTTCATTAAATAAGCTCCACATCTTCTTGGTATTCATCTTTTAGTAAAAGATTTAGTGCACAAAATAAAACCAAAAATTTTAAAAAATATTTTTTTTTTTTTTTTTTTTTTTTTTTTTTTTTTTGTGGAAAGTTTGATCTCATATTTGATTCCCCCTTCTTGTTTCCCTTTTATAACATGAAGTTTAATCTATTTGGAAATCAGAGTGAGCCCGTTTTGATTACTATATGCACCTGCCTACAAACAGTTTTCAGAAGCAAATGTTATTGACACAATTCATTCCGCAAATAGATCTACGAATGAATGAACTGAAGGGAAGAAAAAAAAAAAGTGGGAAATTTGATAGAATCTAATAAGAATTTTAACACAATTCATTCCGCAAAGAAATAAGTCACATGATTTTAATAATAACAACAATAATAATCCTCATAAGAAAATGATTCGATTTTTTTGATAAATGAAGCTTGATTCGGTTTTGTTCAAACCAAAAAAAAAAAAAAAAAAATCACTGTTATGAATGAGAGATATACCTAAAAAGTACACAAATAATATTTTCCTAAAATGAATTAATAATCAATTGCTTATCGACAAAATTTTACATTTCTTTTTTTAAGTAAGTTTTGAATGTCAGACTTGTTATCATTTCTGGCTTTTATCACCAGATCGAGTTAGGTCGAATGGCACCATCTTTATGATTATAGACCATTTTTGTTAATTAAATTCGGCTAATACTAATTATGGCAGTGCCAGTGAAAAAAAAAAGAACAAAAAAAAAAGATGCAAGCTATTTAGTGCTATTATTAAGTCACTTTAATATTGCAAATACCATTAACACTGCCAATTTATTTTTTAGGAAAATGCTGCAATATTTACAAATTAGAGATTGTAGCAGCCCTCTCCAAGATTGTTCCCTACATTGTAGACCCTCTTACTGTCGAAACAGTAGCCGTTTGGCATGCAGTGCAGCTGGCTTGTGATTTGGGACTCCAAAATGTGCTCTTAGAAGGTGGCTCACTGAATGTAATTGCAGATTTGAAGGAGGGCCCTTGTGAGAGTGGTTGTGGACAACTAATTGCTGATACTTATATCGCCCTTTCTCGCTTAGTTCATTGTAATTTTCACCATATTAAAAGAGACGCTAACAGGGCGGCTCATTGTATGGCTAAATTTGCTCTCTCAATTGGTAGATAAAGTCCGGGTGAAGGATTGCCCTTCTATTTTCCAGCATATTGTACTTGCAGAGCAAGATGAAGATTTATGATCAATGAAATCATCTTTATCTCAAAAATAAAATTCAAATGAGGTAGCAATATATACATCATTAAATCTATAAAATTTAATATTAACCGTAAAATAGATTCTCTCAATTTCACATGGAGAATAATGCTTGGGACACATAACTTTTACTAAAGGCCCCTTACAAACTTATGCGGCAGTTCACATGAGTGTCATATCACATAACATGACTAAAAAAATTAAGCAACTGTGAAAATACCTAAACAGAGAGATAAGAGATCTTAAGTAATTGTATTCAAGTAATTATAAGCCAAAACAAGAAGAATAGTCCCACAACCAACATCCAGGCAAGGCATCTACCGGAGAAACATAAAGTACCTCCACTACTAATAGAGACAACCCTTCGTATCTATGTTTTCAATTTGCGTTTCTTGCATGAAGATTTTTAAAATTCATTCAATATATTCGATCTATAACAAAATGAAATTCTATGATGAAACGGTAACATAGGTACTCTGACCACATAATGAAACAAATTTACGTACATAAGCACCAATTTTTTTAATAGGCCCGCACCTACATCAACAACTCTCTCTCTTCTTTGTGTCTCCCTCTCGCAATTTCTTCGGTACATGCAAGCATGGAAAGTATTTGGTAAGAAGAACGAGTGGTTTGGTGTTAGACACCTACGCCCACTACTCTGAATTTGTCCTAAAGGCTACATTGTGCTCGTTAACTTTTGTTTACAATACATATGTTCTTATTTATAGTTGAATAAATCGACTTATACAAATAAATTTAAATAGACTTATACAAGAAAACATATCGATTTCTTCAGTTGCTTTGGTTTTTCATTATTTGGTGTTTGATGGATCTCATGCCTTGGTTTTGGATTTGTTGGATTTCGTATTTGGTAAGTAGATTTGCTGGCTTGTTGGGAAGCGATTTCACAACTTTGTCATCTTCAAGTTACCTGATTTGACAGGACAGTACGACCTCTAGTGTCAGTGTATATAGTAGGGACCACCTGACAAATTTGCTTATGAATGTGAGCTAATTTTGAGAACACCACATGCATACACAGGCATTTATTCACACTCGAGGCAATTGCACTCATCATGTATACACAACAAACATGATGAGTTAGAGGGAGAGAGAGAGAGAGAGAGAGAGAGAGGTCATTTGAAAGGATTTCTTTTCGAAACTACAGTCACAGAAAATAAAAGATCAAAATTCTTCACCCAGACGTTCAAGACTACCACAGTGGTTTCATCTTATATATGATTCTGATTACGTACGACTATCAACAATGTAAGTGGGAAATCCGTTGCTTTTTGTAAGACGAGTCCAAAGCACAACAAGATGTTATAATATATTAAATGGTCTGATAAAACAACACAATTCCTTAAATGAAATAAGCAAATGATGATTTTATAAAAAATTCCACAGACATTTTAGATACAATATGTTTTTTTTTTTTTGATAAGTAATTTAGATACAATATGTAAGATCTAATATCATAAACTTTTCAGATATTGATTGAATATTCTTGCATTTAGTCCAAATATTAAATTTATATCACTGCTTAGTTTTCACAATATAAACATCAAAATTAATACAAGAAAAAAAGAAAATTCTATAGACAGGAAAATATCATTCAGCATTTGTTTATGAAACCTCAAAGACAGAAACATAACAAGAACATAATACCAACCTTGATGAAGTACTGGTACATACCATGTGGCGTTTCATGTTCCCATTGCACCCTGACAAGGCGTTGAGAAGTGAAAAAAGTAAATAACGTAATATATCTGATTAAAGGGTTGCTCACTTACCTTAAAAACAATAGAAACGGTTATTTACTAACATTCTGAACTATATGACATTTCACTTTCTTGAGCAATTCTTGTTATGATAAGACTAGGAAGAAAGAAAGACAAGAAGAAATGAGTAAATAATCATGACTATGAAAAAAAAAATGGCATATAGAAGATGCAATTCCTAATTTGGAAAAAGTTGCATTCATCAGAATTTTGAAAAGCCAGATTCGATTCAATACAGCAGTTTTATATGATACAGCCTATGCACTTTTTTGCAGAAAACATTCAAATAGAAACAGTGTTTCTGGCTTTATTCAATTTGAACCAGTATGACATTAATGGAGAATAACCTTTCAAATAGAAATGCACTATCAGCATTTCTTATAAACATGTAAAAAACTACGCAGGAGAAGAAAGAAACAATTACCCATCAAGGGGATTCACCAAAAGCTAATTTGTTGATCCTGTGACTGATCTGTCTCATGCACAAGAAAGTTAAAACAGTAGTGATCGAAATCAAATTTAGAACATAATACTCAAGGAAAAATGATAAAGCTATGTCAAAATTCCATACTCAAGGTAATCTTACATTATAACTACCCTGTTGGAAAGCCAGCAAATCGTGTCCATGAACATTTGACTGCTGAAAGCTTTTCGCAAGTGCAAAATCAAACTTTCCAGCAACTTTATTTACTTAAAGAGATCCATGAATATTACAAGCTTCACCTTCCTCATCCTTTAGCTTTTGGATAAAACCTTCTCGTTTGCACTGAAAGCCAAAGGGCAAATAGGAAAGTAAAAAAAAAAATGAGCATTGAAATTTTTTCAGTTCAGCATTGAGCACTGAGCATTTTTCAGTTGAAAACATAAAAGTTTAAACACAAACTGCACAAGATAACTGAAAAAATAAAAGTTTAAACACAAACTCCACAAGACATTGTTGGACAAATTTAAACACAAACTGGAAAAGGCTTCTACCATAGCTATATGTCGAGTTATGCACCCATTGCATAGCATAAGCACCATTCACCTAAAAAATGCTCAGTGCTCAATGCTGAACTGAGCATATGCGAGGCCTATCTTTCACCTAAAATTTGGATCACTTTATAACAATTTATGAACATGAAGTTGAACTGCAAAGACCATTAGTTTAGCCAATGGAAGTAGTAACATCACAAGTTTAGTCAAGTCTTAATTCTTAATAATTTAATTATCAGTTGACAAAATGTCTCAGCAAGCGCATTGATCTGATTAGAACCAGATACGGTGAAAAAAAATAAAAGTGCCATCTACAGAGAACATATATTAACACATACAAATATTCAGTGGTAAAGAGTATTGAAGAGGAAAGACCACCGTCTCGCGATCTTCAAAACTTTTTATACGAAAAAAGAAAAGAAAAGAAACACATAGCACACATAAACACAACATAAAAACTGAACTCATGCTGGCTGGCTAGTTAGAGAAACCAGGCAGACTAGCAGGCCTGCTTTGCTTTGGATAAATTTTTGACACAAAAAGAATATCTCCAAAAGAATAGAAAAATGGGGTAAGAGAAGATAAAAAAGAAAGCTTTTTTTTTTTTATTATTATTTTTAATATAAGTAAACGAGATATTATTGAAAAGCGCAAAATGTGCAACCTAAATACACATCATGTATACAAGAGAAAAACCTAGCTATAAACAGAAAGATGGTTAAGAAATCAAAAAAACCAAGCACATTAAGATCTAGAACACTTGTCTAATGAAAAAAGTTTTGACAAAGAAACACTTTAGTTCCACTACCGTTCTTTTGCGGTCTTCAAAACTTCTATCATTTCTTTCCCTTCAAAGACACCACAAAAACAGGACAGAACCATCTTCCACACTGCTGCACCTAATGGACTGCCGCACACCCCTTTCCAACAAGCGAGAAGATTTACTACTCTTTTAGGCATAATCCAAGCTAATCCAACACAGCTGAAAATAGCATTCCATAAGATACTGGCAATGTCATAGTGGAGTAGAAAATGATCCACACACTCCCCACTCCTCTTACACATACAACACCAATTAACCATAATAACATAAATTTTAAGGTTATCTATGGTGAGGATCTTCCATAGGGTGGTTGTCCAAGTAAAGAACGCCCGCTCAAAGGGACCTTACTCCGCCAAATACACTTCCAAGGGAAGGGAGTGTTATCATGAGGTACAAGTTATAAAAAGATCTAACGGTACACATCTCTCTCTTGATTGGAAGGGGCCCAACGAAGCTTGTCTTCCCCTCCTCGGCTCAATCTAAGAGAGAAACAAGTTATAGAATGAAACAAAGGCATCTACCTCCCAATCTTGAGCCGCTCTGATAAAGCTTACATTTCATTGATAGGAATTACTAGATAACTCCAAGTAATCTGCTGCAAAAGCAACTTTAACACAAGCAATACTATACAAAACCGGGAAAGCTTCCTTATGGGCCTAATCCCATACTACATGTCATGCCAGAATCTAATCTTAGAGCCATTTTTCACCTCAAATCTGGTATGACTAAATAATTCCCCCAACCCCTCTTGATAGTTTTTGTTAGATAATATACTTTCCATATAAGTGTGATTAGATATGGTAGGAGAATATATGAGATTGTATGATTTGATTGTAATTGATTATAATCAAATCAGAATTGAATACATTCAATTTTGATTTGATTTGATATTCTTTCATACCTTTTTGTACTCTTCTTATATCCCTATAAATACGGATCATTTGTATTGTAAACTCATCAATAGAAATAAGAATAAAATGTAGCATTTTGGACTTTATCCTGTAGACATAGGTCATAATAGACCAAACCACGTAAAATCTCTTTTATTTTGATAAGTAATTGTAATTCTATTCAATAAAAGCGCAGATGGACGCAACCCTTATACACGGGAAGTATACAAGAGAGCCCCTAAATGGGACGAGAAGAAAATAAATTTAAAAAGTCTATATAAGTAAAATCATACAAGCAATATGATGGGATGCTATCCAAATATATAACATATTAAGCAAATGTTTCCATAGCTCCACCAATGATGTCTCTACATCTTCAAAGAGCAGCGCATTCCGTTCACGCCAAATACACCACATTAAACACAAATGAGCTAACCGCCAAAATTCTTTAGCACAACCATACCCAACTAACGCACCCCAACTAGTCAACAACTCCAACACCGTTCGTGGCATAACACACTCTACCCCAAATAAGATAAGAATGTAACTCCAAAGATTACAAGCGACTTCGCAATGAAGCAACAGATGATCAATAGACTCCCTATTCTTCTTACACATACAACACCACTCAATCACTACGACATTCCTCTTACGCAAGTTATCATGCGTCAAAATTTTACCCAAAGCTGCTAACCATACAAAAAAAGTGACCCTAGTCGGAGCCTTAACACGCTAAATACTCTTCCACGGAAATGATGGGCCATTTTTCCTAATAAGCACTCCATAATAGGATCTCACCTCAAAAAACCCCTTTTAGAGGGGTTCCAAACTAACTTGTCGCCCTCTCCGTGTTGAACCGAAGTGGAGTAAAGCCGCTTGAAGAAAGAAAGAACCATCTCATCTCCCAATCCTGGATTTGCCTCGTAAAAAGAACATTCCAATGAATAACTCCGTTATGAACGACCAGGTTATCCACCACCGTCGCATCTTTGTTCCTCACAATACTAATCAAAACTGGAAAGCACTGCTTCAAAGATCTATCCCCACACCACCAATCATGCCAGAAACTTATATGTGACCCATCCCCCACCTCAAAACGAACAAAATTACAGAACTTCTCCCATCCCCTCCTAATATGTTTCCACACACCCACTCTAAAGGAACCTGACACCTCTTTCGAACACCACCCACCCTTTAGGCTCTCAAATTTTGCGTCAATCACCAAACGCCATAACACCTCTCTCTCCCTACCATATCTCCACAACCATTTTCCCAAAAGAGCTTGATTAAATTAGATGAAATTGTGAACTCCCAACCCACTTGAATGCAAAGGAGTACAAATCCTGTTCCATTTCACTAAATAAAATTTGGCCTCATCTCCAATACCACCCCAAAGAAAAGCCTTTTGAATTTTATCAAGACAATTAGCCGCCCTCACTGGAATAGAAAACAGTGACAAGAGATATGTAGGAAGATTGGAGAGCGTACTTTTAAGAAGAGTCAGCCACCCACCCTTTGACAAATACATACGCTTCCATCCAGCTAACCTTCTTTCCATTTTCTCAATAACACCATTCCAAATAGACACGGATTTGTAAGAAGCACCCCAATGGCAAACGCAAGTATGTCAAAGGCAAAGAAGCGACCCGACATCCAAGTAGGTGAGCCAACCTATCGACATCCTCTACCGCACCAATAGGAACAACTTTTGACTTTCCTAATCCTTAAGCCCGAAGCTGCCTCAAAGCATAGAAAGATACACCTCAGATGTCGAATCTGCTCCTCTTGGGCACCACAAAAAATCAACGTGTCATCAGCAAACAGTAAATGATTCACAACTAAAGCCTCAGACTCCCTGGATCCCACTGAAAACCCAGTCAAATTGTCCTAATCCAAAGCAGCAGTCAGCATCCGGCTCAAAGCCTCCATAACCACCACAAACAATAAAGGAGAAAGAGGATCTCCTTGTCGTAAACCACGGGAGCTATAAAAAAAATCCCGACAGGGTTCCATTCACAAGAAAAGAAAATCTCACCGTAGAAATACAAAAACGAATCCAAGCCTTCCATTTTTCCCTAAAACCAAAACGGTGTCGCAAATAGAGCAAGAAATCCCAATTCACATGATCATAAGCCTTCTCCATATCCTACTTACTAGGGGTGGGCACGGGGCAGGGCGGGGCGATTTTCCGCCCATTTTGCCCAAGCCCCCCAGCCCTGCGGGTTGCTTGTTTTGAACCCGTGAACCGCAATGCTTAGGAGAAAACCGTGAGGTGCGGGTACACTGTGGGGCGGGTATGTTCGGGGCGGGGGTGCAGGTTTGACAGGGTGGGGCAGGGCAGGTCCTTCTGAGTGGCATTTATGTAATATAACCAAAAAAAGGGGGATCATATCGGAGTGAAAAAATCTAAACCGTATGAAGTAATTTAACTAGAAATAGAGAAAATTGAAAACCTGAAATGGAATAAATAAATTCTCCATTGATGAACAGCTTGGTGAACTGAATGGGATCTTCACAAAAGAGTCCAAGCCATCATTGTAACTCCTCCAATCTAATCTCTCTAAATATTTCTCTCACAAAGTCATAGACGTTTGTGAAGTAGAGCTCCTCCAACTGCAAGGGAAGGCTGTGATTCGTGAAGACTAGAAGAGACTAGAGAGCTTAGAAAAATGAAGAGAAGACTCGTAAGAGGAATTGTGCAGCACTAGAAGAAAAGAAACAAAAAAATGAGGGGGACGGGGGTGCTGCGGCGCTAGGGTTAAAGGGGGTAGGGTTTATTTTTTTTTACTTATTTCTCTACGCGGGGCGGGGAGGGTCCCCGGTTTTAAAAAAAAAAAACCAGGACCCGCAACCCACCCCGTGCGGATTCCTTAATTTTGGACCCGTACCCACAATAAAAACCGAAAAACCGGTGCTTCACGGGTCGGGTCTTGCGGGTCGGATCAGTTTCTGCGAGTCCTGCACACCCCTGCTACTTACACAGCAACCCAAGGTCCCCTAATCGGATTTGACTATCCACACATTCATTGGCAATAAGCACTGAGTCCAATGTTTGTCGACCACCAATAAACGCATTCTGAGAGTTGGAAATAATCTTGCCCAAAACTGATTTAAACTTACTCACGAGGACCTTTGAAATAATCTTGTAAATCCCCCCTACCAAACTAATAGGGCGATAATCCCTCACATCCATGGCACTAGCCTTTTTAGGAATCAAAGAAACAAAAGTAGCATTAAAGCTCTTTTCAAACTTGCCTCGAGCATGAAATTATGCAAAAACAGCCATAATGTCAGTTTTTAAAAAATCCCAACACTTCTAAAAGAAAGCCAAAGTGAAGCCGTCTGAACCCGGCGCCTTATCTCCATTCAAATCCCTGATCACATCCCACACCTCCTCCTCCTCAAACGCTCTTTCTAGCCAAATACTCTCATCCGCATCAATGTTTAAAAAAGATAGGCCCTCCACCCTAGGCCGCCAAGAGCAATTCTCAAAGTACAGATTGTTGTAATATTGGACTATATGCTCCTTAATCTTCGCAGGATTCCTAGAAATTGTGCCATTAATACTCAAAGAGTCCACTTGATTGAATTTACGATGTGAGTTGGTCATCCTGTGAAAAAAATTGTGTTTTTGTCCCCCTCCTTCAACCACAAAGTTCTAGATTTTTGCCTCTAATTCATTTCCTCAAAAAGAAGTCTTTTCCAGCTCTCTCGACATATCTACCTTTCGAAACTTCTCGTCCTCCTCTAAGCCACGGCATTCCAGCTCTTGAATACCCTCCAATAATTCTTTTTTCTTCTTCCCTATATCACCAAACACTTCTTCATCCCATTTCTTCAAATATGTCTTCAATGCCTTCAATTTATTAGCCAAAATGAAACTTGGCAAACCAGAAAACTCATAAGACATCCACCATTTTTTAACCTGCTCAACAAAACCCTCATATATATATATATATATATATATTTTATAGGTAAAACTAGAGTATAAAGAGAGCATGCGCATCCGGGGAAATAAAAAATAAATTTAATGGGCCATTAGCGTCAACTTAATACCCTAAAAAATAATAATAAAAATACATATATAATTTTTTAAAAAAAATATGCCATTAGCGTCGACCTAAAAAAAATTTTAACACGCCATTAGTAATTTATACACATTTTGTATATATTTCATAATTTATACACGAAAGAAAAGGATAAAACATAAAATAGATGGGGAACTTAGCACAATTCAAGCTTAGCATAATCCAACACAATATATTTACTTTAGTAGCCTAAAACTAAGGTTGGAAAGTGTTTTTGTTTCTCGGCACTCTCTTATAATATGTCTTAGTAATTTTCAAAATCACATTGAAAGATTTACAAAGTTCAAACAGAGAACCAAATAAAATAAAATTAGCCACTTTGATATCAAAGTATCAATCCACTTCCAAGAAGGGTTGCATGAAATTAAAAACTTGTACAAGGCAACGTGAAAGAGTTAAATATGAGTAAGTTTACCCACCTCAACCAGATATGGAACTGAGAAATATAGGTCTCCAAAGTAATCTTGCCAAGAAACCAAGTAAATCCAAGTAGAACAATAAAGTACCCTCAAAATATGGCAGCGGAATATATTTAATTATACAGGGGGTAGGGTAGTTCAAGGATTGAATCGTTTCATTATTCAGTTAAGAAAACATACTCAAAGAAAGATATACCTGAGTTTTTGAGCCATCAGGGTCATTTAAATGATCTGAAGTAAATTGGTGGCCAACATCGAGAGCCAACAACCTAAAGATTCCAACATATTGAAGAAAAGCAACAACATGATAAGCAACAGCTAGCTAGATTGGTCAAATATGTTACAAAGAAAACACATGGGAAATTACCGCAGCAATAGATGGGATATCTGATCAACCAGGAGACCCATGTGAGACATCCATTCCCAACATCAGTGTAGTATCATTTATCATAGGAATACATGAGTAGTGCTCTTTGTCCAACAAAGAATTTATCTAGCGTCGACAACAAAGAAAAAATAGCAGTAGAAAGAATCATTAATAGTACATTATTGGTGAATAAGGATACTAAGCTTTCAAGCTTCTACATTTACCTTATAGTTTATTTTGAGAAGCATATTCGTAAGATATTGATAAATAACAAACCAAAACATACAATGCCAATGATTGCATGCTTTATGGGAAATAACTATCTCCAAATCATTGCCCTCCATAATCAAAGTTCTTAAACATATTTCTCAATTAACAAAGTGAGCAAGACCGAGCAATTAGACCAGGATCTACATAATTAGGACAATGCTATACTCTATAGTTACTGATTAACATATTTTTTGATGAATTATAAGATTTGTAATTTCACTGTAGACTGCAGGTCCTCTTCCCTAACAATAAAAAATAGAGGGCTTTCTTGCTGTCTTGATTTTCATCTATTACTAAATCACTTCAAAAATCATTAAAAATAAAAAGAGTTAAATGCAAAATTTACACTCAAAATGAATTCATTTGAGAACTACTCAATATCTGCAGGTCCTCTTCCCTAGCAATATCTGTATTCTTTCAGAATATAATAGGTTACTACTCAAAATGCACATAAATCCCCAGGATTAGTTTAGGAAAAAAGAAAAAAACAACGAAAACACCAAAGCCAACTCCACAATTGAGGTTTCCACCTCAATTCATGATAGCCCCTCATTAACAACCAACAGAAACATAAAATTTCCAAAGCAAACTTGTAAGCTAACAAAGAGTTAACACTGAACCACATGTTACCTTGCATTGAAATTTTGGTGTCTTTGTTGCATGCTGCTGTTTGGAGAATTGAAGTCAAGAAGATAATAAATACATTATTCAGTGGTATTTGTGCAATTGTTGAGTTCTGTAATTGTTGAATTCTTTCACTAAAATAAATTTTCCCTCCTATTTGAGAATCTTCAACCTTCCCTTTCACTTCGTCCAACATTGATGAGTCAGAAGAACTTTTAAAGATTTATAAGGAATTATCTTTCATTGTGTCTAAATTGTTTGTTGGGTAGATATATGCTAGTGGTGTCACCTAATGCGTAAATTATTGTAACATTAAAAATGATTCGAAAAATATTTTTTGGTGTTTGAAATTACTTCATTAAAAAGTGCAAAGGAACAACCCAAGTACACAAGAATTATATAAGAGAAACACCAAAAGGAGAAACAAGAAAATCACAAAAGCTAGAAAAATGAAAGCAATCCAGGCAGCCATCTATAATAAAGGGTATTGAAGAATAAAGCTTTTAATTCAACCACCGTCCTCTTGAGGACCATTACCTCTTGTTAAACACATCATCAACAGATTTGCTACACGGCCGCAGTGACATCAATAAATTATCATACATTGAAGCCTCTCTATGAATTACTTCTTCTTCCGAAACTACACTGCTAGCTTGCTCTTTCGATGACTCTTCTGCATTAAAAAATTTGTTTCAAGTATTAATTCTAAATTTCTAATACTGAGACGGCTACAAACTAATCCATTCTTCTCATCCCAAATAAATACAAAGGTTTAAACCCCACAATTAAAAAATCCATAAGTTAAAGGAAAAAAAAAAAAAAAAAAAACAATATCATCCAATTAAAATCCGAAAAGCAATTGAATAGATAAGATGGAGGGCTTAACGTGCCTGAGGAACTGGGCAAGGGATTACGAGGTGGCTTTTCCTGAATAAGTCAACTCTTAGTTACATGCTTACTCAAGCCAGACTTCATATTGAGTCTCTTCAATCCTACTTAAACGCAAATACGCATTAACAATCAAGCAATAAGCAAATAAAATTTAGAAAAAGAAATACAGAGAGAGAGTTGGAAAGACTAACCTCGATTGTCTTCTGGCTTCTTCTTTAACGTTTTAGAGGGAAAAAGTGAATGAAACAGGTGTGTTTTCCGGGACTGAGTCTGAGAGCGTGTTTTCCCCCTTTGGCCGATGGTTTCACTTGATAGGGACTTAGGGAGGTGCGCTACTTCTTTCAGGGTTTAAAGACTAAAATCGTGAACCGTAGATTAAAGACTAAAATCAAATGCGCGAAAGTCGAAACCCTTGCCAACTAAATCGCCTAATACATTAACAAGAAAAACCCAACGAAAACCTCCATTAAAAAAATTAGCTAACATACATGTATAAGTTCCTGTTTCTATTGGGGCTCGAATCAATAAACCCTAGAATAATATCTACCACAAGAACAACAGAATCGACATGAAGGTTTTAGGAAACTTTTCTTTTTCCAGAGAAAAAAAAAAAACAAGAGAGATTAACGCATACCTTTCGACACGACCACATTCTCTCTCTCTCTCTCCAGCTCGTTCTCTCTTTGTGGAAGATGAACACATGGAAGGGGGAGCTTGAGATGTCCCTCTCTCTATCTCTCTTGGGGTTGCAGCAAACCGAATAGAGAGAGAACCCCGGTTGAGAAAGAGAGAATTAGGGCAAAGGATGGATTGAGAAAGAGAGAATGGGAGGAAGAGATAATTGGTGAAGAAACCAAAGGAAGAGGGAGCGGGATATTAAAAAAATTTGTGCGAAAATTTCAGAAATCGCGCCATTAGATGTCGCATTGTTTTTCGGATGAAAATGGCATGTTTTCTAAACCGCGTCAACTTTAGAGCACCAGCAACAAATAACTAATCATTTTTTTTTATTATTTTTAGAGAAAATTTAAGGAATCAAATCATTTTTTTTTCTATACAAAAGCACTCCACAAACGGTTTCCCTTTATCTTTCCATATATATTAAAATAATATTTTTTTTTATCTTTTACTTTAGTTTTTTTATTCATTTCTTTTATTCTCTCTTTATCTATTACTTTAGCTTTTTTTGATTATTCAAATATTGTATTGGGAAGCTACAGTACTTCCCAATGTATTGGAATTTAGAGCACTAGTAGCATATGCCCTATAAGTAGTTATGCTCCCTAAAATAGGGAAAATTTGAAAAAAGTCACAAAAAATCAAGCTACGACAGTTACCCTATTTTAGAGGGTCATCCTTGGGAAGCACTGTAACTTCCCTATACAATATTTTAATAATAATAAATAAAAAAAAAAAAAAAAAACTAAAGTAAAAGATAAAGAGAGAGAATAAAAGAAATGAATAAAAAACTAAAGTAAAAGATAAAATATATATATATATATATATATATATATATATATATATAATTTTAATATATTAGGAAAGATAAATGAAAACTGTTGTGGAGTGTTTTTGTATAGGGAAAAAAAAGTGATTTAATTCCTTAAATTTTCCTTAAAATAGAGAAAATAGTTGGGTATCTGCTACTAGTGCTCTTAAGCATTCCTAGCAGCTTCCCTAAAGATTGCATGTTCCCTAAATTTTATGAAAAATTTCAAGAAAGTCACAAAAATCATTCGACAGCAGTTTCCCTAAATTTTCTAATCCTTATGAAGTGAACAGTGCTTTCACATTTTTTTATTCATAAAAAATTCTCTCTCCTCTCTCATAGTTGCCTCTCTCCTCTCACACTTCACCCCATGCCACCTCGTCGTCCATCCATCTCCGCCTCTCAGATCCCAAACAAGAAGTCTCTCAGTCCGTTAAGGACGCCATCTCAGTCTCCTCCCCTAAACCCCCCTCGGAGTCTTCCATCTCCAAAACCCTGACAGTTCAGTCCAAAGCAAATTGATCTTCGCCAATATATTCTTTTTCAGGACAATCGATGGGGAGGATTTCACGATCGAAGAAGCGAACATCGAGGAGATCCAACGAGCCTTCACCACACACAATCCAATGGGCGCCCGATGACTGCTCCTCGTCGCGGAGAGTGGTGTCGAAGATGCGGATGTACTTAAGGTCCAAGATGCGATTGGGGACGTAACCTGGGCGGCGCCTGGTGGTCGGTTTTGTTGTTGCTGGCGGCGGTGGCGGGTCATGTTGGTGGGAACAGGAGACGGCGGTTTTTCTGGTGCAGGCGTGGGTGGGGCCGACCGAGGGGGCTGATTGGGGTTGAGGAGGGCCATGGCCGGTCTGAATCTTGCGGGAGACAGCAGGGAGAGAAGAAAATAAATTAATAAAAAATCAAAATTAAAAAATTAAAAATTATATTTTAATGTTATAGGGGAAAATATTGGGAAGCTGCTGTAGGATATTTTTGAGAGGGAAGCAAAAAGTGTTTTTGTTCCCTATATTTGGGGAAAATGATTGGGAAGCTGCTAGGAATGCTCTAATAAAAGTCGATGTTGATATTAATTTAATTTTTTTGTAACTTATTAAAAAATCAAATTAGCATATTAATATTGTTTCAAAAATAAAACCTGTAGTAAAAAATTAATTTTTTTAATATTTTTTTAATATATATATACACCACTTATAAATTTCTTATATATATACATATATTTTAATTTTTTTTTTTTAAAGTTTCATATATAGATTTTGACAATATTTTTATGGACTAAAGAGTTCAAAGTTTGTCCCAAAATATATAGAGTCTGATTGATAATTTGATTTTCGATCAATCAATAGGATAATACAAATTCCTGTAAGTTTAATCCATCAAATGTTCATTCGGTTAGACAAATGCATTAGGATTGATCAGAAAAATGCAGTATAATCGATCAGACAAATGCACTATGATCGCTCATACTAATGCATAGGGATAATACAAAATCCAAATAATTTGATCGATCAGACTAATGCACTAGGATCAATCGGATGTTCGATCTAATCTTCAATGGTGTCAAGCTTGATCGATTCTATATAAGATCATGGTTTCTTTGAGACATGGATGTGGGGCTTACTGTGTAATGATATATAATACAAAATCCATATACTTCAGTTGATTGGACTAAAGTATTACAATCGATTGGATGTTCGACCAATTAAACCTTCAATCATGTCAAGTTCGATTGATTATTCAACTGTATCACGATAAATTAGATTGATCTTATCATAATTGATCGAACTAATACACATGCATCGATGATAAAAAAATAAAAAATAATGATAATAAATAAATAAAATCCATATAGTCCTATCAATCAAACTAATGCACTAAGATCAATCGGATTTTCAATCGAACCTTCAATTGTGTCGAGTTCAATCAATCATTCGATCGATCATACTAATGCAGAAGGATAATACAAATCCAAAGAGTTTGATCGATCAGACTAATGCACTAGGATTGATCGAACGTTCGATCGAATCTTGAATTATGTCAAGTTCGATCAATCCTAAATAAGGTCATGGTTTATTCGATCTTACAAGGATCAGATTAATGCATTAGTATTGATTGGAGTTCGATAAAACCTTTAATTGTGTCAAGTTCGATTGGATCACGATCAATCAGATTGATCTTATAATGATTAATCGGACTAATGTACAAGCATAAATAATGCAAAATCCACATAGTTCGATCAATCAAACTGATGTGTGATGATCGATCAGATTGATCATATCATTATTGATTGGACTAATGCACAAGGATTTTTTTTTTAAAAAAAAAAAAAAAAAAAAAAAAAAAAAATAGTAATTCAAAAGATTAGAAAATAGAAAAAAAAAATTAAAAAAAAGTAAAACTTTATAAATAATATGAAAATCAAAATTAATTTTTTGTAGAGTTTTTTTTTTCACCCCTTATTTTTTAATTTTTTGGTATATATGTATATGTATATGTATTTCTTTTTTTCTTTTTCATTTTTATGTTTTTTAATGAGACATATGACCACATGGCAGGTTTTGATTAGTTTGACATGAAATTATGTTCATGATACAAAATAAAACCTAGCGATAAAAAAATAAAAGTCGTTAAAAACCCAGAAATTGAAATGCCATTTAACACAAAAATTAAAAAAATAGAAAAACTTTACTGATAATATAAAAATAAGTACTTATTTCTATAGGTTTCAATTTTTTTTAAAAAAGTTTAATAGGTTTATATATATATATATATATATATATATATATATATATATATATATATATATATATATATATATATATATTGTTATCTAGGCTCATTAGTGTCGACCTAAAGTGGACGCTAATAATAGGTTTTCAGCGTCAACTCCTGCATGTTGACACTGATAACCTATTATCAGCGATGATACTTTTCAAATTTTTGTAAAAAGGATTTAATCTTTTTTATACATGGGTCATTAGCGTCCACCCCAGAGTCGACGCTAATGACCTATTATTAGCGTCGACACATATAAGTTGACGCTGATATTTTTCAATTTGTTCAAAAAAAATTATTTTATTGTTTATACATAATCATTAGTGTCGACCCTAGAGTCGACGCTAATGACCTATTATCAATGTCGACACCTATATGTTGACGCTGATAATAGGTTATCAGTATCGACCCCGATGTCGACGCTGATAGTTATTTATTAGCGTCGGCGAAAGTGGATGCTAATATTGAAATGTCGCTGATATTTCTCAACCCGCGCGAGACAAAATTTCCCGCCAGGTTATTAGCAACGACACATTAGCGTCGACAACAATATCGACGCTAATAGTGGAATTTTTTGGACAATTAGTGTCAACCCCACAGTCTACGCTAATAGTATCAGATGTGGACGTTTAGGGCTGAGCATGGGGCGAGGATGAGGTTTTTTTGACCTCGCCTCGTAGGGGTGCGGGTTCCCCAAAGAGAACCTGCAACCCGTGAAAAATCTAATGAAACCGTGCAGGATGAGGATAAACGGGGCGGGGATCCGTGGGTATGCGGGGATCCCTGGGGGTTAATACAGATTTTTTTTTTTTTTTTTTAAAAAAAAAAAAAAACTGAGTAATACAGATTTTTATCAGCACAGAGATCAATGGGTATGAGAAATTTATCAGCACAGATTGATTGTAAAAATCATCAGAGTGGTGCATGGCTATCCTCCCTCCTTCATACAAGGCAAAAGAATCAAATTAAACGGGAGAATGAGAGATATACCGATTGTGGGTGGCGGGTGCGGGCCGGTGAGGCGAGTGGGGTGCTACCGTGCTGCAGGGGGTGACGGTGAGGGCGTGACGTGAGGGCCGGTGAGACGAGTGGGGACCGTGGAGGCGTGGAGTGCTGCAGTGAATCCAGGGGAGTTAGGGAAAACTTAGGGTTAGAAACTTAGAAGAAGTTAGAACTGAAGGAAAGGAAAGTAAAAAAGAGTAAAGAAAGTGAAGTTTCTGTGTCTTTTTTTCGTTTTTCGTTTTTTTTTTTTTTCAAACTCTGCAGGGTGGGGCAGGGAACAGCGAAATTTCAAAGGCTCCCCCCAAAACCCGCTCCGCACCGTGCGGGGGGCCCAAATAAGGCCCCATGGGCCCGCACCATGGGTGCGGGTTTTAGTCTTTGCGGGGCGGGTATTGCGAGGATTTACTCACTCCTATGGATGTTGATAGTCAACTATTAGCGTCGACTGTCAAAGTCAATGTTGAAAGTTGACTATTAGTGTTGACTTTTAATAGTGTCGCCCCTTATGGACGAATTTCTTGGCTTGCAAATCTCTTTGACATGTTGTACCATGGTTTCAAGTTCCTCCTCCGGAGACTAGGCGTAAAGCCTTATTTTTCCTTGGTTTCAAGGGCCTCCTCCGGAGGCTAGCTGTAAGTTCCCTTATTTTTCCTTGGTTTCAACTTTCAAGTAAACCGGTCAAACCCTCAAAATTGTAAGGGAGACCAAAAAAAAAAAAAAAAATCGAAAGAGGCAGAAAAAAAAAATGCCCATAAAGAGATGTCAAAGTTGCCCACATTGTTTTGGCCCTTTGTTGGCCCTTTACTTGTATTCGGCCTTTGTGGTATTGTTTCAAATCCAAGCCCATTTTAGCCCATTATTGGCTTTCATATTTGGCCCATAGTTGGCACATTATTTTTACTTTGGCATTTGTGGTATTGTTTTAAGCCCATTCTCATTTTAGCCCTTAGTTGGCTTCCATGCAATGCCCATAGTTGGCCCGTTTCGGCCCAAAAGTTGCCGATGTTCAAAAGCCGCCGATGCTTCCAATTCTGGCGCCATTACCTTCTTCAGTGCTGTGTTCAATAAGCAAACTCAAGATTTCACAAGTTTCCACCTTGAGTTTGAGGGGGAATGTTAAATAATATATTTTCCATATAAGTGTGATTAGATATGATAGGAGAATATATGAGATTGTATGATTTGATTGTAATTGATTATAATCAAATCAGAAATGAATACATTCAATTCCGATTTGATTTGATATTCTTTCATACATTTTTGTACTCTCCTTATATCCCTATAAATAAAGATCATTTGTATTGTAAATTCATCAAGAGAAATAAGAGTAAAATATAGCCCTTTGAGCTTTATCCTGTGGACGTAGGTCATAAATTGAACCACGTAAAATCTCTTGTCTCTTTTCTATTATTTCGCTTTATTTAATTTTAGCTTTATGTTTTCTTTTGGTTTTCAATATTGAAGCCAGTAAAAGAATTCAAGCTAAAAATGTAGTATATTGATTTATATAATTGAAAAGGTTCTCTAATCCATGCATGGATAGCGACAAAAGCATAAATATAGACTTGAGGGGGAAAGGGCGAAATTGAACTGAATCTTTTTTTGGATTCGGATCCTCTCCAGTTCTAATGAATTGGAGATGAGCTGATTGATGGCTAGGATTTCTTTAAAGAGATCCAAGGCCATCAACCGGCCACATACTCAAGAAAAAATAAATCTAAATTAAACACACTGTCTCTGTCTCCTGTCCTTTCTTTCATTTCTTCCATCGTTCCCATTTCTTCCTCGTTCCTCGGCTCTCTCCAGCAGACTCACGAGAGAAATGCTAAGCATGAGACTTTCTTCCGTCTCATGTCTGTCCCTTTCCAGCGTGGCACTGTATTTTATTAAAAAAATGAAATCATTTTGCATTTCTCTAGTTTGACAGACCCAGACCCGCGTTTTCAACATTTCCCCCCAAAATTATCCCCCTTGCTCTTTCCCTCAAAAGTCTCCTTTCTCCCATATCCGGCCGATCTCCCCCTTCTCCGGCGTGTTATGAGGGCAGTGCTGTGAAGAGTGGAAGAGTGTGAAGAATAGAAGCTCATAGAAGATTATGGAAGAGGGATGAGTTCGGACACAACCCCTTGATACCAGGGCTCATGAGGTGTGGATGACTGACACTTGGAGCTCTCATAGTACAAGCTTGAGTGCGTGGCCAGCAGCTGAAGGAAGGCTAGGATTGTCATTTGTATTAAGTATAGGGTTTATTTGTCAATTGCTTTCAGTTATTTAATTCAGTTCGCATGTATTTCCTTAAATAACGCCAGGGAGGGCTTAGTGGGTAGTTATTGTTAATGGGGAAGTCAATTGTGGTTAGTGGGTGAAATGGGTAAACATGGGGAACCAAGTCAGATCATGGGGATCCATAGTTACTGTATTTAAACACTAAGCAACTAAATAAAAGGTAATCTGGAGATTCCACACATTGCCGCGTGCTTGTGTAGTTGGAGGATTAGCCCCTCGAAGTGCTAAGCTTTTATTTTATTTTATTTTTATCTAAAATCATAACAAGTGGTATCAGAGCCGTGTTCCTGCGACCATGGCGGAAGGAACTCGTGTGTCTCAGGTTTCAGAAGCATTATCCAAGTTGAAGGAAGAGTGTAAGGCCAAGAATCAAAGGGTGTCTAGATTGGCTGATTCTTTCAGCATGCAGCAGGAAGCTCTTGCTAAGTTGCAAGCTGAAAATAAGGCATTCCAGAGCCAGATGGAGGAAAGCCTGCATGTGATTATGGAGACCTTGGCCAACAAAGCCTCGGAACGTGTGGCGGGAAAAGTCATTGAACATGGAGAAACAAGTGGGGAACGTAGTACCTGCATACCTCCCACGGGGGAGGGGGAGACAGCTATTCCAAAGGCGACGGTGGAAGGGGAGATGTCTGCACCAAAGCCAAATAATTCCTTCATTCCATCGGCCACAAATGGTGGAGGAATAAATCCTCGGTCTGTCAACTTGGATTTTCCCAAGTTTGATGGAAGTGATCCAACTAATTGGGTGCTCAAGGCGCAACAATTCTTTGTTTTCGGCCAAATTCAGGACAATCAGAGAGTTCCCATATCTTACTTCCACATGGAAGGGAAGGCACTACAATGGTACAATTGGCTAATGGAGTCGGGTTCAGTTAGAAGTTGGGAGGAGTTCGTGGTGGCTTTAAAGATTAGATTTTCTCCATCGGCATATGATGATCCGGTGGGAGCTTTTACTAAGCTACAGCAACTATCAACGGTGGACGAGTACCAGTCTCAGTTTGAGGTGCTATCCAACCGGATACCAGGCTTGACAGAAGAGTTCCGGGTAAGTTCTTTCATTAGTGGCATTAAAGAGGAAGTACAAATAATGGTTACCATGCTTAGACCAACCACTCTCCCAAATGCGTTTGGTTTAGCTAGGTTACAAGAGCAGGAAATTTATAGAAGAAACCGAATTACTAAACCCCAACCCTTTGGTTCCAACTCATCTTATCCTAAAGCAACCACTTCACCCTACGACACCAAACCCAACAACTACCAGCCTACTTCCACTCCTCAGTCCCAACCTTATCCTAACCGAAATACCAGTTACCCTTATACCAATAACCCTACCTGGAAACCAACTATGCCTATAAGGAGGATCTCTCTAGCCAAATGCAAGAAATGAGGGAAAGAGGGTTATGTTATCATTGTGATGAGAAGTATCAACCTGGACACAAATGTAGTAAGCCTAGGTTATATGTGCTGGAAGGAATTGAGTGGGGGGAGAAAGAAGAATTAGTAGAGGAGGGAGTGCTGGAATTTCATGGGGAATAGAATCTGGGTGAAGAAGAGGAGGGAGAGCTGCTCGACATCTCTCTTTATGCTTTGGCAGGAACCCCTATGCCACGCACAATGAGGTTGGTGGGCAGGATCGGGTCTATAGAAGTGATCATCCTTATTGACACGGGGAGCACTCACAGTTTTGTGGATCCAAATGTAGCAAGGAAGGCCCAACTATTAGCTGACGAAATGGGGCAGCTAACAGATATGGTAGTAGATGGAGCTACCCTTTCTTGCCAGGGTCAATGTACGGCAGTGTCCATTTTCCTACAAGGGTGTTCTATCTCAGCCAACCTACACCTGCTGTCTCTAGGGGGTTGTGATGTGGTCCTAGGAGTGGATTGGTTGAGGGGTCTAGGGCTGATTTTATGGGACTTTGGAAACTTGACTATGAGATTCTTGTTTCAGCAAAGGAAGGTAACACTGCAAGGGCTCACACCAGCTCCTGACTTGCTGGAATCCAAGGATAGCATGCCCAAATCAGCAGAAGCTAGTTGCAAGGGGGTGTGAGTACAGCTTATGAAAGCCACAGTAGAACAACCACAACCAATGTTGCATCCGGCTGTCCAGGAGCTAATAGGGGCATATGCAGAAGTTTTCAAAGAACCAAAAGGGCTGCCTCCATCTAGGAGCCGTGACCACAGAATTTTGCTGAAAGATGAGGCTAAACCTACTTGTGTAAGGCCCTACCGCTACCCTTACTATCAAAAGGAGGAGATTGAGAAGCTGGTCCGGGAGATGCTGAGTGCCGGAGTCATCTGCCCAAGCCAAAGCCTTTACTCCTCCTCGGTGCTTCTTGTAAGAAAGGCGGATGGGAGTTGGAGGATATGCGTGGACTATCGAGCTCTCAACCGAGACACCATTAAAGATAAATACCCGATTCGTAATATACATGAGTTTTTAAGTTTGGGGGGTATATTGACAATTGAGAGGTAGTTTGAGGGGGATATGTGACTTTTTCCCTATATAAATTTAAGGGAAAAGTACGCATATTCCCATCAAACTACCTTGCAATTGTCAATGTACCCCCCAAACTACCAATTGTGTCAATTGCCCCCCTCAAACTACAAAAAAAATGTCAATGCCCCCCCTAATACCAACAAAAAGACAAAAATAACCCTAATTTTTTTTTGAATAAGACAAAAATGTCCTTATAAATTTGAAAAATAAAAAATAAAAAAAAATTAATTTTTTAAAAACAAATTAAATAAATTAGATAAAAAATGAAAAAAAAAAACGAAAAAGAAGGTTTTTTTTTTTTTTTTTAAAAAAAAAAAAACAAACGAAAAAGAAAAAGGAAAAACCAGTTTTTTATTAAATTAAAAAAAATGAAAAAGAATGATTTATTTATTTAAAAAAACAAACGAAAAAATAACTGAAAATTACAAAACTAATTTTTTAACAAAAAAAAAAAAAAAAAAAAACCAGTTTTTAATTTTTATTTTTTTTATTTTTTTTGGTATAAATTTTTGTTATTTTATATTTTTTTAAATGTTTTTTTAGTTTTATTTTATTTTAATAATTTCATGAAGGGTATTTTTGTCATTAAGGGGACATTGACAATTTTTGGTAGTTTAGGAAGGAACATTGACACAATTAGTAGTTTGTGGGACATTGACAATGTGGTAGTAGTTTGAAAGGATTATGTATATATATCCGGCTAGAAATCCGAAACCATGCATATACAACTAAAACAGCCTTCATAGGATTTGGCAAAAGAATATATCCAAACAGAAACAGTCAAACAATGTCCCTCGTTTCTGTCTTAATTCGGCGAATAAACTGTTAGCTGTAATGGAACTAATGAGGATCTTTACGATTCATCGAACCACTTTCCTGAGGCCACTTCTATCTACTTGTATACACACTTTAATTAATTCCCCGCACGTACAGAAACCACATAGTTTTCCGGCCAGTTTCATGGGGTCTGCCGATGATCTCCTCCTCAAAAACATTCTCCCCACTGTTTTTCTTTTGCTTTACACAAGCGTCGTTATAGCCCAAGATAGTCCTTCCTTCGGCAACGACCGGCCCCAAGAGAAGGATGCTCTTTACGCTCTCAAGGCCTCTTTTCGCGACCCTTTTCTCGACGCTAACTGGACCGGCCCCCATTGCGACGTTAATCAACCTTGGCATGGCATTCAGTGTCTCAACGGCAGTGTTACAGGAATAGTGTTGGAAGACATGGGGCTGTCGGGGGAAGTGAATCCTAATGTGTTCATCAGCTTCCCTGAGCTATCTATCCTGAGCTTCAAGAACAACTCTTTATTTGGAATTGTGATGAATTTCTCCTCCAATCTGAAGCTGAATGGTATTGATCTATCTCGCAACATGTTATTTGGGCCAATTTCAGACTCCCTTCTGAGCCTTAATTTCTCGGACTCATTGCAGCTTCAAGATAACATTTTAGGAGGTACAGTTTAATTACTTAATTTATATTCTAATGTATTTAACTCTGATACCATGCATGTTAAAATCACTCATTAACTTGATAGGAAATTGTTAATTTAGAACCTTCACTTTTAATTTTAATAAAAGTGAAGGTTCTAATTTTTTGGCTAGAAAATTGGACCGTGTTCTTGTGAATGAAGAATGGCTTTGCAAATTTGGTAACACCTGTGTGGATTTTCCTCCTGGAGGAGTTTCGGACCATTCACCTGCTGTCATAACAGTAGGTACTTTACTTAGTTTTGGTCCGAAGCCTTTCAAGTTTTTTAACTATTGGCTGGAGCATAAAGATTATACAGAGTGGCTTGAGACTTGCTGGAAAAAGGAGCTTCAAGGTGTTCCTATGTACAAACTCTGCAGGAAACTTAAATCCCTTAAAGCTATATTGAAGGGAAAGAATAGAAGTTGTTATGGAGACATTAGAAGTAGGGTGGTTCATGCTAAAGAATGCTTAGATATGGCTCAAAGAGCTGTTCTGGATTCTCATGGTAGTGCTGCTTCTTTGCTGCAAGAAAGGGAATGTCTTCATAAGTATGTCTCAATTTCTAAAGCTGAGGAAGCCTTTTTGAAACAAAAGGCTAGGAACCAATGGCTTAAACTGGGAGATCAAAATAGTGCTTTTTTCCATCGGTTACTAAAAGGCAGACATGCTAGGAATACCATTACACATCTTTGTGATGAGCATGGTAATCGAGTAGAGGAGGTAAATCGAATTAAGGGTATTGCTGAAGATTTTTATAAGAAGCTGTTGGGCACTTCTCAAATGGGGTTTTCTGATGAAATTGCAGCTCGGGTTACCCATCTCATTTCTCCTGTTGTATCAGCAGAGAGTGCTGCTTTGCTGGAACAGCCTGTTACTGCTGAGGAGATTAAGAGGACTATGTTTAGCATGCCCTTGAATAAAGCTCCTGGCCCAGATGGTTTTACCACTGAGTTCTTTAAGTTCTCTTGGTCTATTGTGGGGGAGGATGTAGTGGCTGCTATACAAAGTTTTTTTGAGTCTGGTTTGCTGCTTAAGGAATTAAATGCTACAATTCTGACTTTGGTGCCAAAGAAGCCAAATGCTTCTTCCATGGGAGATTTTCGACCAATTGCTTGTTGTAATGTCATTTATAAGTGTATTACAAAAATCATTTCTAACAGAATGATACCTATTCTGGACTCTTTGGTTAGCTGGAACCAATCTGCTTTCATTCCTGGTAGGAGTATATCTGAGAATGTTTTACTTGCTCAGGAGTTGGTTAGAAACTATCATAGGAAGGGTGGGCAGCCTAGATGCACTATGAAGATTGATATCATGAAGGCATATGATTCAATAAATTGGGAGTTCATTTTACACAGCTTGGCTTGTTTTGGCTTCCCTGTGAAGTTTGTAAACTGGATCAGAGAATGCATTACTTCTCCCCGATTTTCTATTGCTATTAATGGGACTTTGGTGGGTTTCTTTAAGGGAGCTAAAGGATTGAGACAAGGGGATCCTATCTCTCCATATCTTTTTGTCATAGCCATGGAGGTGTTTTCTAAAATCATGGAAGATTATACTAAAGCTGGATCTGGATTCTCTTTTCATCCCAAATGTTCTAGATTGAAGTTAACTCACTTGTGTTTTGCAGATGACTTACTTCTATTCTGTGATGCTAGTAATTCTTCTATAAGCATAGTGAAGGCAGCTTTGGTGGATTTTGAAAGGATCTCTGGATTGAAAGCAAATCCTTCTAAGAGTTCTTTCTATTGTTCTGGTATTTCTGCAAGGATGAAAGATCATTTGCTGGCTGAGCTACAAATGATGGAGGGTGTGCTTCCAGTTAGGTACCTTGGTGTTCCATTGATTTCTTCAAGACTCTCTGCTGAGGATTGCAGAATGCTTCTAGAAAGGATTTCAAGACGAATTGGTTCTTGGACTTCAAAAAATTTGTCTTTTGCTGGTCGGCTTCAGCTTCTTACTTCAGTACTATTTAGCCTTCAGGTGTACTGGACAGGCATGTTCATCCTTCCTAAGAGGGTTCTAAAAGACATGACTCAAATGTTTAATAGGTTCTTATGGAATGGTAAGGAGGGCAATTCGGCTAAAGCTAAAGTAGCTTGGGGGGAAGTTTGCTATCCTAAGAAGGAGGGTGGATTGGGATTGAAATGCTTAGAAGAGTGGAACCGGGTGTCTATGCTAAGGCATATATGGAATTTGTTTGCTTGCTCGGGTTCCATTTGGGTTGCTTGGGTTCGGACCTACTTGTTGAGAGGGAGGAGTTTTTGGAACTTAAGCATACCTCAGAATTGCTCATGGAGTTGGAGGAAGCTTTTGAGTTTGAGAAGCACAGCCAGGGAGTTTATTAAGTTTGATGTGGGAGATGGAAAGCTTATTCACTTGTGGTTGGACAATTGGCATCCTTTTGGGCCACTCTTTGAGAAATATGGGTTTAGAATTATATATGACTCTCAGAGTAATTTGGAGGCAAAGATGAATTCTGTTATTCGGAATGGGAGATGGAGCTGGAAGCCGGCTAGATCAGAAGAGCTAGTTGATATCCAAAGTAAACTTCCGGATGTGCCTTTAGGTAATGTGGACAAACCTATTTGGACCCTATCTCGGAAAGGAGTTTATGTGAGTGTTGATACTTGGGAATTTATGAGGAAAAGGAAGCCGGAAGTTAGTTGGTGGTCTGTTGTATGGTTTCCTCAAGCTATTCCTAAACAGGCATTTATCTTATGGTTGGTGGTTCTTAATAGGCTTACAACGGGAGAAAGGCTTGTGACTTGGGGGTATCAAGGAGACACACAGTGTTTTTTCTGCAGAAATGGAGTGGAAAGCCGAGAACATCTTTTCTTCTCTTGCAGTTTTAGCTCTCGTATTTGGAAGACCTGCATGAATCGATGCTTCTATCAACATCCTCCTCTAGATTGGCAGAGTGTGCTTGACGAAGCTTGCAGGAATTGGAGAACGAAGAAGTTGCAGGGTGTGCTGTGTAAGTTGATCTTGAGCTCTACTGTGTATCATATTTGGCGCACAAGGAATGAAATTAAAGTAAAAGGCCACCCTAAAACAGAAGAACAGATTTTAAGACAGATTTTCTGGGAGGTTCGGAATAGAATTTCAGGGAAAGGAAAATTCATAAAGAGCAAGAAGAATGTGGCGATTTGTCAGATGTGGAATATAGATGGGAGCTTACTAGTGTGACACTTGTTTACGTTTTGAGGCCAGCTGTTAACAGAGTTTTGTTCTCTGTTTGTTGCTTGTTTGGTTGGTCGGTTTAGACCTTTTGTTTGTACTCTGTTTTTTGGTTTATAAAATTCACTTATTCATCAAAAAAAAAAGGGAAATTGTTAATTTAATTATTTAAATTAGAGACTTGATACACGTCTATCTTGTGCTGTACGTCTTTTTTGTAAATCAACCATTAGGGTGGATCCCTCAAATCTAATAGTTGATTTGCAAATCTTTTACGGGTCTCACAAATCTAATGGTATAACAGATTAAAAAAATATCATTTCTCTTTAATTTATATTTTAACAGTCCTCGACCCTTCACGTATATGACAGAGACAATGTTCGAACTTAAAATATTTGGCTTTGATAACATGTTAAATCACGCTTTTATCTCAAAAGCTTAAATCGATAGGAAATGATTAATTTAATTATTTACTTTATATTCTAACCGTACTCTCCCCTCATTGTGAGACAGAGACAAGTTAGGTTTGAACATTTTACTTTGATACCATATTAAAGGACAAAATTTTTCTACAAACTGGTTTGTAGGATTTTTCGTACAACCCACATATAAGAGTGACATATATCATTTAAACATGTAAGAAAAATTAATATTATTAAAAAAGCATGTGAGAAACACATGCTATTAAAACATGTGTTTCTCACATGTGAAGGAAAACATGTCAATCTTATATGTGGGTTGTATAAAATTTCCTACAAACCGGTTTGTAAAAAATTTCTATTTTATGTTAAATCACCCTTTATTTTAATAATTTAAAATAATAATGAAAATAATTAATTTATATTTAGCAGGTTCAATACCAGAACTTAACCGGTCTACCTTAAAAGTATTCAACGTCTCTGCCAACGATCTCTCCGGCCGGATCCCAAGAACTCAAATTCTCCAATCATTTGACTATGCTTCATATTCTGGTAACGCTGGATTGTGCGGTCCTCCGGCGCCCACTGCCTGCAACGATTCTTCACCTCCTCCGGCAGGCTCCTCTCATGACGATTCTTCACCTCCTCTAGAAGGCGCTCATAACAATTCTTCCAGCACTCCTCCTTTCAACACCACGTCTTTTATTTTCAATGTCGTTCTTCTAGTTGCTCTAGTTTTGCTCTTCATTTTGTACTACACGAAAGTTAAGAAGCTGAAGAAGATGTTGAAGAAAAGGGGTGGACAAGGTGGCACAGAAGAAACGGAGGATCAGGAAGATCAGAAGATTATGGTGGCGGCGGCCTGAGAGGGGCGAGCAGGGGGAGAAGAGAGAGGGAACCTGATATTCATGCAGGATGAAGCGCGTTTTGAGTTCAGCGATCTTCTGAGAGCGTGGGCGGAGGGATTGGGGAAGGGGATATTCGGGAATAGTTATATGGCGAAGCTGAACGGCGGGCCAAGCATTGTTGTGAAGCGGCTGAGGGATTTGAAACCATTCACTAGTGAGGAGTTCGCAATGCAATTGCGGGTCATTGCGGATCTCAAGCACCCCAATTTGCTGCCTCTCCTTGCTTGCTACCATTGCAACGACGAGAAGTTATTGCTCTACAAATATGCAGAGAACGGAAATTTGTTTAATCGTATTCATGGTGAGCTTTGTCTTTGCTTCTTCCTTAATTTGCTTTCCATTTTTACAATATTTCTTTCTCTTTCTTACTGTTACAACGTACATTTAAAATATTCTCTATATTAAGGTTTTTTTCTTGTTTTTTGATAAGTTTAATTTATTCTCTTCTTTATTTACTCTAGGCTAAGGTTTCTTGTTCACCGCTTTCAATTCCTCTTAGAGTGTAAACCGCACTATATAGGCGGATATATATATATATATAATACCCTTATTCCGTATTTGTATCCGCACTTTGCGTATAGCAAATTTTAGTGTCTGCATCCACATCAGCACTTTGCTGAATCCGTCCATAATTGCTCACGTGAAGGACGATTTTTTTTTTTTTTTTTTTTTTTTTTTTTTTTTTTTTTTTTTTTTTTTTTGTACTGACCACCTGTGGCATTCACTTTGCATTTTGGACTCTTTTTGTGCGTTTGTAGTTTTTTTTTTTTTAAAAAAAAAAGTTAAGTTTATGAGTTTTTCTAAGAAAATGACATTGTTTTAGTTTAATAAGACACATTTTTTTTAATGTATATGGGTATGCAGAGGCAGATAATATCCGCCTCCACCTACTCATATTTCGTTATTCGCCTGCACATGTGTGGATAGCGAATATGATATCTGCCCGTCTGAAATTAAGGATTAACAACCTGCTTGTAACTCATGCAGACAGACGAATGCGAAACAATTTTTAACCGTCCACATGATAACCCCTTTAGATAGGGCTCAAATGCTCAATGTAATACAATTTAACACACTTCAATATAATCAAGACGTATCCCTAGCTAAAGCTTCATCAGTCTCTTAATTTCTTCCTGTGCCATCCTCTCTTTTCTTTCTCTTTTATATATTCTATTATATACTTTTACATCTACAACAGTTCTGGAGTCATATTTGTTTGTGATATAATTCTGAAGTTTTTTTTTTTTTTTTTTCTTTCTCTCTCTCTCTCTCTCTCTCTCTACTTTCTAGGCACCAAAATAAGCATTTATATTCCTTTCTCCTTTATAAATGGACTTTTTATATCAACGGGCATTAATTGCAGGAGAGAGACGAACTCGATTCAAATGGAGTGCGAGATTATCAGTTGCTCGAGGTGTAGCTCGAGCATTGGAATTTCTGCACCTCAACACCAAGTCCCAAACCATTGTTCCTCACGGCAACCTTAAATCCTCCAATGTACTTTTGGATGAAAACGACATGGTTCTTGTTTCTGACTATGGCCTTGCTTCACTGGTAGCACTTCCCATTGCAACCCAACGCATGGTGTCATACAAATCGCCCGAATATCAAACTGCCAAAAGAGTTTCAAAACAATCTGACGTCTGGAGTTACGGCTGCCTCCTTCTAGAACTATTGACGGCAAAGATCCCGGCCACGGCGGCTCCGCCGGGAATCAATGGCGTGCATCTCTCAAGTTGGATACACCGAGCACTCAGGGAAGAATGGACGGCTGAGGTATTTGACCCCGAAATATCTATGAAGAGAAGCGCCACTCCAGAGATGCTGAGGCTGCTGCAAATTGCAATGCGTTGCTGTGATAACGTCCCTGAGGAGCGTCCTGAGATGACAGAGGTGGTGAGAGAGGTGGTGAGAGAGGTGGAACATATAAAGGCTCCCCCCGATCAATCAGAAGATGAACATGACTTGTCGTTAGATCGGTCTATCAACGATGATTCTATAACAACCACTGCCGCAGGGATTGTTGGAGATGATATTGTATATTGAACTGAGAGATTGCTACATCATGCCTCCATAAGATAGATATGTACGTACCAAGAAAAAATAAAAATATCTGGTGTTGATTGCAATGTTCATGATGCTAATGATCAAGAACCTTGCTTCTCTCTGATAAATTAAAGTGTGAATGTTTTAGAAAGCATCGTACAATTTATGAACCTTGTAATTCATATTATTTCTTTGCAAAGATATTAAACAAGATTCTCAAGCTACATAATGTGAAATAGAAATTGGTTCATTTTCGCGGTTGCGCAGAATCCAATGAACTTTCTGTTTTGTAGAGTGATATATATGTGTTACAATATAATTAGTGATGACCGTTAATTAACGGATTCCATCAACTTCTTTGATAGTGGAGATCTTTTTAGTTTTTTGCTTACCTTAAGGAGTAACTAACCACTTTTTAAGTCTCAAGAAGCTATTTGTCAAAACCTCAAACTATATACGTAGACCAAAAATATAATTTTTCCTAATATATTAGCCTACAACTCACTAGTATATACTCGATAATATCCACATAAAAGAACATATGCATACAATGATACAAACCAACAGATATTAATTTACAAATTAGATAAGAAAATGCTACGTACATACAATTTACCAAGAAAATGTGGTGGCTGCCAAGAACTTTTGGGAGCCCCGTGGTGAGAGCTATGAACTTCTTGCGACCTAACGACGGCATCATGAATTGCTACGGCCCACATTTTCTAGTTTCTACCATAAACTTTTTATGATCTGTAGTGGCTACTTGGGATGCTCGGTAGCCCCAGGGTGGCCCCCATTAAGGTTCGGTGGCCCCACCATTGCCCTTGGCCAGGAATGTTTGGCGGCTTTGCGATGGCTTCCACGAACTTCGAACGGCTACACGATTTTTGCCATGAACTTTTGATGGTCTTGCGATGGTCGCTAGAAATGTTTGGCGACCTCGTGGTAGATACCAGGAACGTATGGTGGCCCTTGTGGCAGCTGCTAGGAATGTTTGGCGACCTCGATCGAGGTGGTCATCCAAAATGTTGACAGCCTCATGATTTGCCGCTATGAACTTTCTGCAACTTCGTAATAGCCACCATAAACTTCCATCAACCTCGCAATGATCGTTATGAACTTTTGGCAGGCCCACAATGGCCCTCACAAACTTTTGACAACTGTGGAGTGGCCTGTCAAGAATGTCTAGCAACATCATTGTGGCCGCTATGAACTTCTGACAACCCTGCAATGGCCACCAAGACCGCCTAGTGCCAACAATATTGCAAAGGTTGCCACTAGGGGGTCACCATCCTCGTGTGTGAAGTGCATTAGGTTTATTTTATTTTTTATTTTATTTTAATGTTTCTCTTACTTTGGAGAATACTCTTTAATTTTTTGTTTTTTAAAAAAACTTTTCAAAATTTTACCAAACAAATTTTAGTTTTGTTTGTTGAGCCTACATAGAACAGTTTTTTAAAATGTAACCCTCAATAAATCAATTCTGTTCTTAACTTTTTTAAAACTCTTTTGAAAACCCAAAATATTTCTTAAAATTTTATCGAACTGTTTTATTTTTTATTTTTTTATTTTAAAAAGTAGAGACTAAGTTGAATTTGTGCGAAACTCACAAATTAAATTTGAATTTTCCCTTGGAGATACTGATTGACTGAAAATTTTGAGTAATGCTACATGTCATACCTATGTCCTTCTTGTGTCCCTCTAAAAATAAGGTGTCTTTTAAAATCACCATTGAGCTTGTGATTGATCAAAATTAAATTTTGATCACATGGTAATTTTAAAAGCCACATCATTTTTAAAGGGACACAAGAGAAACATGGGTATGACATTTAGAATTACTCAAAAATTTTAGCGTAAAAATTGTGGATCAACACAGTTTCGTTAGATTATATATTTCTCTTGTGAGCTGCAAGTTGGTAACTTGGTGGACCAACTAAGCGGGCAGTGGTAACTCTATGTTTTAACCATGAAAATGGACCATGAAGTCTCACCCGACCAAACAGAAGAGAAGCAGACAGCAAAAGTTCCTAAGCGTTAGCTTGCTTTAAACTCTCAGACTTCGTCCTTGGGACTGATTGCCTTTGCTTTTAATGTCGAATTTGGGTGACAATGTTCTCCTTGGCTTTAATCTGAAGAGGCATCATTCGCAGAGGGTATTCTCTCTCTCTTTTTTATTCAATTTTGTTGGCTTTATTTGGTTGGTGAGAAATTGTGATAAAATCAACAAAAAATTGACTTTGATTCTTAGAGAAGCTTCGTATCTGGGTCAGTTGGGACTTGAGAATTAAACTACATTTTCGTCCCATTCCTTTTCTAGGTTTTCTCGTTAACCGAACAGAGGGTTGGTATGATAGCTAGTACATATTTACGTTTTAAGTTAATTCTTGGTTTTGATCTGATAAGAGTAGTGTACACCCTGAAGTATGATTCTGAAATTTTGTACAGCTATATTTTTTTTTAGGTTTGAAATGTCACAGATTTTTGTAGATATTCAAACGTCGTTATTGTAGGATGCATATCATTTGGGTTCTTTCTTGGAAGAAGTCAGGCTGAGATTTTTCTTTTTCGGTTTCGGTATCATACTTTGGCGTCTAGGGTGACTAATTAGTTATAGGGAATATGCTGAAGTGCTACCACAGGTCTGCATGTATATATATGTGAGAGACAGGTTTCTTCTCTGGGTCAGTGCTACCTTGTTGATGTCCCTCTGTCTTTGATCCTTGTCTTTGTGTCATTAGATGGTGATTATGCTTTTTGAAGAAATTACAATTGTTAAAAGCTAATCATTTTGATAGTTTGATGGGGAGTACAAATTCATTTATTTAATATTGAAGCTGATAGACGGTCAAAATGGTAGGTTTAAGCATGTGCTTGAGTTCTTTGGTTCTGTTCTCAGTTATGCTTGATAATGTGGAAATCTATTGGTTATTAATTTATGGCCAGAATGTGCAAATTGGCCTTTACGTAACCAGATGTAAATCTGAAGTTCTAGAATTGTTTGGTAATTAGAGTCACGATAAGTTTCTTATGCTATATTTTTATGAATGTTCTTCATCTATTCTCTATATCTTTTGTCAAGTGACGCTTTATACAGATTTGGTGCAAGTGCTTTAATTGACAGTTTTTCCTGGTCACAACCTTAAAGAAAGAAAAATGAGAAGCTCCAGAGATCTAGGCAAACGATAGAATTGTAATTTTCTAGAGAGATTTGAATCTGAGTATTATAGGCAAAAAAGGGTAGCCTCCAATAGATCTCTAGTGGAAATACTGCTTTGATTTTGCTTCTAACAGTTAATTTTGAGATATTATGTAAAGAATTTGATGTTCCCTTGAAGGGGAAAATTTGAACTTGTCTTGCTCTCTTCTTGCTTTGAATGCGTATTGTGATAGATTATATGTATTCATTATGCAGGGATTCTCTACTGTGTTTCTCTTGTCTACTAGAAAATATCCCAACTCTCTCATCATTGCCTTCAGCGACTTCATTTACCCAGTCCCCTGCTTACAGTACATGGGTGTGCCACAGAAGCTATGAAACAGTGGGGCCTCTTCAAGAAGCGCCATGCATATCCGCTCAATTGGAATTTTCATTAGTGCAGAGATTAAATATGTTTGGTTTTCATGTTCTTAGAAATTCGGTACCTGCTAGATACACGAGTCATTCATCAATTGAGCTGAAGACAGACAATGATGTTGTCATGTTTTCTATTGGTGTGGGAGGTAATAATGATGGTCCCCGAAACAAAGGAAAGAAGAAGAACAAACGAGTCAAAATGTCTAAAAAGGCCAAAGTGAATGAACTCAGATTCTATCGCCTGAAGGCCTCACTTCTCCAAATCCAGAAGTTAGGATTAGATATAAACTTGAAAAGGTTAAACACTGCCCAATTTATTTATTTTTTTTATAAGTAATCGGAATATCATTAAAAGCTTTTTAATATCAATGGTTTAATATTTTTGCTTTCTTTAGAAGTATCTACTCCTTTATGATGTCTAAGTTGGTTGAATGTTGTTAGCAGTGTTTAAATTAGTGCTTCTTAATTTTATTATAGATCTTCTTCTTTTTTCTTTCTTTCTTTTTTTATTTTTATTTTTTATTTTTTCCATTTGTAAATTTCTTGAACATGATGCAGTGACTAACAGTTTACTGGAATTTTTTCTGATACAGATATAATGCATCAACGATGACTTTTTATTAGTCTTGTCCGTCCATCAACCTTTTTGTTTGTGGTCTTACTGTGCTTTGAGCATTTCAAAACTGACTATTGAACCATGTTCTCTGATTTTCACAGTTGACCTGTCTTGACCAACATCCATTGCATGAAAGATGCATTGGGTTGTTCAAAGAGTAGATGTGTTCCATTGAATTTTTAATTTAAAATGCGTAAAACATTTTTAGTAGTGCTCTGCAGTCCAAAAGAATCTCTCCTCATTGACCTTACAGATTAATTTCAATTTCAAATTATCTTTCTTTGGTTTATAATAATCTGAATATCTCAACAAATGTGCTTTACTTTTGTGCTTCGAGTTATACTGATATATGGCCAGTTTCCAAGCTATGTGTAACTTATGAAGTCTCTTCAGGCCAAACGGAAGGAAGCATGGTTGATTGAGAAATTGAGGAAATTTGAGGTTCCCAAAGCACCTGCTGAAACATATGATCCTGAAATCCTAACTGAGGAAGAAAAGCATTACCTTAAGCGTACTGGTGAGAAAAAGAAGAACTATGTCCCAGTTGGGAGACGAGGTGTATTTGGAGGGGTTGTTCTCAATATGCATCTCCATTGGAAGAAGCATGAGACTGTAAAGGTAATTTGCAAGCCATGCAAACCTGGGCAGGTTCATGAATATGCTGAAGAGCTTGCTAGACTGAGCAAAGGCATTGTGATCGACATAAAAGCTGACAATACTATAATTTTCTACCGGGGAAAGAATTATTTGCAGCCAAAAGTAATGTCACCTCTAGATACACTGTCTAAAGACAAGGTAATTTCAGCATTTCCTCTAATAACCATTTGCTGAATCAGTGGATCAAGGGGGCAAAGTATAGTAGTCTAGAATAAAATTTTCTCATCTTTTCTGACAGTCAAAGTCATAATAAGCTTCGTTTTTACTTGTCTCAATAATACATCGTCTTGGATCAGTATATTAACAATTTTTCTCTTAGTACCTGCGAAGTTGAAGGTATGGGATTGCCCAACTATGTCTGCTTATATGTGCACTACTTGATTTGCATTTGCTCAATTGGTCTTAAGTATTTGGGTGAGTTGTGATCAATCTAGGTTCCAAATTGTTCATATTGAGTTGGAACTGCATGTTATCATATTAAAGACGGGCTCTCAGATGGGTGTCTGGCTGGGGGAAATGTCCATATTGCTAGTTCCTCCTTGGCAAGGAATTACCCATAGTCCATCTTATCTTCTCTTAAAGCTTTTTAAATTTGTGAATAAAATCATAAAGAGAAAGAGGGGGAGGGGATTCAAAACTTTGGCTTTGCTAATAAAGTGGGATTTCACTGAAGCAATGTTTGTAAGTAGCATGATGCTCTTTGGCAGGAGTAAGTGTCGCCAACTTTTGCTCTATGGATATTTTTGAATATGTAATCTATGCACTAGTTTTTATTTTTTTATTTTCGGGTAGTAAACTTGTTTCTATCAATGACTGGGTTAATAAAAGATCCAATATTCTACTGTGATTCATGATTATTTTGTTTTTTTTATTTGTGAATTCAATTGCTTTTTAGTGGTTGTTATATTCCCTCTCAGTATGGAAGCAGCAAAAACTTTTTGGTGCATGATTGTTGATGATAAGAAGTAGAAAATTGCTATTTCATTACTTGGCATGGAAAACATGAGGAAATTCTCTAGTCATGAGTGTTTGAATCTGGGAAAGAGGAGGTGACAGCTCCTTAAAGCTTAATCATGCTTGGTGTGTGAGAGATGAAATAAGGCATTGGTTGGTTCCTCTAGTTTCATTAGATTAATGCTTTATCATCCCTCATCTTTTCTCATAAATCAACTAGAAATGACAACTACAAATTATCAAAGTGCTAATAAATTTTAAATAGAAAGAATATAATTGGAAGATTATGCTTCATGGCCATTGTAGAATTGATAATCAAATGAGTTGTGTGATCAATTTGTGATTGGTTTTTTTTTTTTTTTTTTTTTTTTTTTTTTTCTCATTGCTATGGTTTGGGGTGTCCTTATCTCCCAAATTGAGCTTATTTTTCCCTAATAACCATTCCTTTCTTTGTGTGTGTGTGTGTTTTCTTTTCTTTTCTTTTTCTCCTTGTGATCGTTTAACCTTTTTGATGGGGGTACTGGGACCAAAGTTGTTGCTTGAAGTTAAGGTACTTTTTGTCTTTTATTTTCTTCTCTATCTTCATCTTTTTCGGAATTTTTTTTTTCATAGTTGGCAATCGAGTCATTTAACAAAGAGGAATAGAAGGCTAGGGGGGTGTTTCTTCCGACTTTGGTGGGTTTAATGGCAAGTTTTAATAATATCCTCGTTTTGAAATGGACCTTGCATTTTCTCAAGTCTGACTTTGGTGGGTTTAATGGCAAGTTTTAATAATATCCTCGTTTTGAAATGGACCTTGCATTTTCTCAAGTCTTACGTCTCTTTGTGGGACATCAAAATGTTATAGTTCTTGTTGTTGATTGGGGCAGCATTATTGATTATTGGATTGCTATAAAGTGCATTAAATATAATACTTGGTGTGTTTGATTTGATCGTTTGTTATTAGGCTTGATAAGATGATGGGATGTGGAAATTAATCTTCTTTGACAATCCCCATCTCTCTGTCTTCCCCTTTTCCCTCTCCTTGTATGGAGTGTGTTTCCTCTTTCAAATTGATCTGCTCTAATGTATGTGTGTTTGTTGTATTTGGTTATTGTAGTCTTATCATTTCAGTTTATTGGCTCTGCATTTTTCTTTTTCGTTCCATTTAACGATATATCATCTCTCATCTGATTTTATCCTAACTTTATCTCGTTTAGTTTCTTTAGATATGTTGGGGGCTCATTGAGACTCATGTTTCTCAATAGTTTTTGCAACGTACTTATATCTCTTTATATATTAGAAGATTCTGGATATATGTTTAGCCTTTGTTAGTTTCTCATAAGTACAAAAGTAATTTGAAGTACTCTGCATAATATTTCTTTTCTTTTTAAAACAAGTGTTCTACATTGTATTATTATATCTATCATTAAGAAGGAGGTCTGATTTGTGTAGATAGTGATGCATTGATATAAATAAAGCTGGATCATAATAGTTTCTTTCCCATATAAAAAATTGCAGGCCTTAGAAAAGTGTAAGTATGAGCAGTCACTTGAGCATACTAGTCAGTTCATTGAGAAGTTGGAAAAGGAGTTGGAAGAGTATCTTAAGCACCTTGCTCTGTACAAGAAGGCAAAAGAGGGCACACCAAAAGATTCGTAATTTAACTCTTCTTTTGAAAAGGGGGTGAAACTCAAAATGTCTTTACAGATGCTTCGGCCATACGAGGACCATCGAAGAACAAGAAGAAAGCATAAAAGAGAACGGCCAGAAATGTTGAATTCTTCATATGGTCCCGTATCCTTCAAGTTGTCATGGAAAATATTGTTAGTTGTACCCTTCTTCACACACACACACACACACACACACAAACCCAATTGTTATCATTTCAGCCTGCATCAAGTTGGAGCTACTAAGGCTTGGCATTTGAGAAACCAACATGGTCAGTCCACCTAGCTACAAACCAGTAATACTATTTAGTATTACTGGTTTTAATTTGTTTTTTTTTTTTTAGTTATTATTTTTTTTAATTTTTTAATTTTTCAATGAAATAAGAGTTTGTTGCAGATTTTCTGTTGAAAAATCAGTTTAGTAATTAAACCATTGGGCAATTTTTTCGGCCATGCGTTAATTTGAGACGTCTCCTAATATGATTTAAAAACTCTTGTAGTTCACTTAGGCGTGTAAATATTTT